>NC_069507.1:127489948-127588152 GCF_027579735.1 Bombina bombina | reverse complement strand
CAGGAATCACAATATAAGCTGATGAGCCGGTGGTATCTAACACCGTCTCGTCTTAAAAAGATCTACCCAAACACATCGGATAAATGCTGGAGGGGGTGTGGTGGTACGGGTTCTATAATACACATCTGGTGGGACTGTCCCATGCTAAAGGACTTCTGGAAAGAGGTCTGGGACCACATGCAATCAATATTGGAGATTGAGATCCCAAAGGATGCCGTAACACTGCTATTTCACTTTCCTGAGAGGATCAAAGACTCAACTAAAAGGTCTTTATTACTGCTAATGCTGACTTGTGCTAAGAATTCGATTCCGGCCAAGTGGAAAACACCTCAGACCCCCCTGTTCTCAGAATGGAAACAGGCGGTGCACAGATTGCTAAGCCTGGAAAGATTCCATTATGCTAAGATTGGAAGACTAGATAGCTACGAGATGTTGACCCTGCTCTGGAATGGCACGTGCCCAGATGGGCAGTGACCGTGGAAGGATGTTACATCTTCCCAGCTATACCAGGTGCCCCTTTTTTTCCCCCCCCCCCCCCTTCTTCGCACTTCACTCTTAACCTCTCTCTCCCTCTTTTCTGTATTCTCTTACTATCTCACCATAATGTATGGACAAGCAATGTATATCAATATCCAGAATTATTGTCTATGTTACACTGGTAATTTCTGTTATTGTTGCTCAGAAGTTTGAAATTGTTTATCTTTTTATGGAGATCGCTCCTTGGAGCGACATGCTGAGTTCATGACATGTGGATTATAAATTGTTTATCTGACAACACTCAGCAAGGAAACCTAAGAAAATGGAAGAAAATAGGAGTTTTGCATCTCATTCACTCCCCCTGATCCGTAACTATGTGAACTAAAAACTTAGCAGACTTCTTCCCATGCTGGGTTAAGGGGAGCAAATTGTATAATTGTAACTGTACAATGTTTCTTTATAAGGCACTGTTTGTGCATGTATGTTAATACTTTTATCTGTGAAATAAAGCTCCTTTGAAGAAAAAAAAAAAATGCTGCGAGAGAATTATCCATTACTGCTGCTAACTGTTGCATAGTAATAGCAATTGGTGCGCTAGATGTACTGGGCATCGCTTGCGCGGGCATAGCTGGTGCTGACACAGAAGGAGGGGATAGCGGGCTATCCTCACTACCTTCAGCTAAAGAATCATCTTGGGCTACATCTTTAAGCGTGATTGTACGGTCCTTAAGCTGTTTGGACGCTATGGCACACTTCACACATAAATTTAATGGGGGAACCACCTTGGCCTTTACACATACAGAACATAGGCTATCTGAAGGGTCAGACATGTTTGACAGACTTAGACAGAACTTCAATGCAATAAAAATTATTTTTGACAAAAACGTTACTGTGTCTTTAAATAATAAAAGTGCACACTTTATTACTGAAACATCAAAAAACCATCAAATAAACATCCGATTCTAATGAAATTTTCACCACATTGTCTTAATGCTTTGAAAAGATTGCACACAAATTTTCAAACCAATTAACCCCTTAATGCCCAAACCGGAGCTAATAACAGCAATTAACCGGTTAAAAACACTACAGTACAATGCCACAGCCTCTACTGTGGCTTTTACCTTCCTTAGGGATTAGTTAAGTAGGAAATAAGCCTCTCTGAAGTCCTTTCTGATGTCTCTGGACTCCCCACGTGAAGCTGTATGAACTGCCTAGTCAAAACAACTGCGCAATTGAGGCGCGAAAATGAGGCCTCCTCCCTCTTCATTCCAGAGTGGAGGGGCATTTCAGACTAGATTAGGTGTCCAAATAAGTGCCAGGTGCAAAATTAAACCCCATAAGTGTTTCAAAGTCTGAAAAAACACCTTATTTATACTGAAAACATGCTAAATAGCAATCGATTAAGCCCACAATAGTGTCAACCAGCATAGAGCCCTTAATATAAGCCATCATTTTATACAGAGTCTAAGAAAAATGGCTTACCTATCCCTGAGGGAATTTCTGACAGTCTTCTAGCATTACTTGGTGTTGTTAGAAAAATGACTGATCATACCTGAAGCAGTTAAAGGGACATGAAACCCAGATTTTTTATTACATGATTTAGAAAGAGCATACAATTATAAACAACTTTCTAATTTGCAAAACAAAACAGTATCCATAAACGTCCCAGTGTAGGTAGAAAAAATCAACTTGGTTCCAGTTCCATATATAAAAGGCAAATTTTATTGAAACGATTAAGGATAAAACATGTAGATAACTCTCAGCAAGAGAGACAAGTGGAAAAGTTTGACCGGTTTCGGCCCAGTGTGGCCGTAGTCATAGACAGTAACAGGTATTCAGGGAAAGCACCCTATATACCTGTTAACCACTCCCCAAATGGGAGTGGTAACAATCTAACATGATTTGTTAAAATTAAAAACACCTTGTACCTCATAGCTAGCTGGGATTGGAGTATGTATACAAAGGATACAAAGTATATATATGTTTTTACAAAAGCAATTGAAAACATATATGTATATATGTATACACTATTGGAGAGCTAAGGAAGAGTACATAGATATGTTAACAATAGGCATAAACTTTCCAAGCATTTTTCCTCATCATTTTCTCTATATTTATTCTCACACTATATGTAACTTTTTCGTACCTTCCCTTGTCCAAAATTAAAACCACCCATTAGATTTAATGTTTAATGGATACCAGGAGGAAAATGGCTAGGTGGTAACTAAGGCATATATAATACATGACAAATTGATTGAGTACAAACTCCTGTTCAAAGGTGTTAATGTATACAGCACAAAATACAAAATACACTATTATTACCAACAGATGAACAGGAACTATAAAATCATAAAATCATAAAGTCAGGTGAACATACAATTATATTACCTTATACTCTAGCTAGGTTATATGTGAAAGAAGGGAAGTTCAAAAGGGAGATCATTAGTTATTAGGAGAATAATTTATTTGGAGTGGTTTTTCTTGGGTAGTTCATAGATATAGCCATAATGATACCACAATGCCAATAGAGTGGTAGATAACAGAGAGACTATGTTAAAAGGATATATTCTCAAGTATTTGGTACTAGCCAGATCTATCTGTGCCAATAATTTATAATGTCGAATTCTGAGTTGAAACCCTCAGGTACCAGGCTACCGAGCCTGTGTATCCAGTAAATCTCTTGCCTGGAAAGGATATGTAGTAAATCACCTCCCCTTGGTGGTCTAGATACTGACTCGATAGCCCGCCACCTGAAGGTTCCAACATCCCCCATGTGTACCTCCAAGAAATGTTTGGATAGAGCAGAAACAGCCCTTTCCTGGGAGACATAAGAGAGATGCTCCCTGATTCGCTTACCCACAGGCCTGGTGGTTCTGCCTACGTATTGTTTTTTGCACTGGGTGCATTCAATCAAATAAATGACATATCTATTGCCACACTTGATGCAACCCCTAGTGTCAAAAACCTCCAACGTTTTGGTTGAGGAAAAGGTCTTTGAAACAACCATGTGATCACATGATTTGCATGTTTTTTTACCACACTTGTATGTTCCCTTGACCTTTAACCATGAGCTACCACTATCCTGCTGGGGTAACATACTGGGAGACAAAATGTTGCCCAGGGTCATGTTACGTTTATAGATGAAGTTACATCCATCGTCCATAACCTGTCTCAGAACTGTGTCGCCTCGAAGTATTGGCAAGTTTCTTTCAATAACTTTACAGACCTTATCAAATTGATTTGAGAAAGCTGTAACCAACGTAGGTTTGATTCTGTTGGAGTTATCATCCTTTAATCTGTTATCTCTTGCCCTCCCTTGGTTACAACTCAGGTCCATTGCAGATACTTCCATGAAGGTCTTACTGACCAAATTTTTGGAGTAACCTCTTTCTCTCAATCTCACTTTCAGATCCTCACTCTCTCTCAGGAAATCCTCTCTCCGGGAGCAGTTTCTTTTTATCCGCATGAATTGGCCTTTTGCTATACCTTTGAAAACATGCCTAGGATGACTGCTCTTGGCGTGTAACAATGTATTCCCGGAGATAGGTTTCCTGTAGAGAGAAGAGGAAACCCTTCCAGTATCACCACTGGATGTGAGGGTAACATCCAAGTAATTTATACTGGTCTGGTGCCACTCAAAGGTGAACCGTAGACCAACACTATTGACATTGAATACATCAACCAAATTATCAAGTTGATCTTTGCTGCCTGACCAAATGACCAACAGGTCATCAATATAGCGCAGATATTTTACGATATGTTGGGTCTGGTTTCTATTACCCCCAAAGACGTGGAACCGCTCCCACCACCCCATAAACAGGTTGGCGTAGGAGGGGGCAAACTTGGCCCCCATGGCTGTTCCACGTCTCTGGAGGTAAAATTTACTCCTGAACATGAAGAAATTATGCCGGAGTAGAAAGTTAACCACTCTCAGCACATATGCTCCATGTTCAGGAGAAAGGTCAGTCTCTTTGTTCAAAAAGAACAAAACAGCTTTCAGACCATGTTCGTGTGGTATGGAGGAGTACAGGGACACCACATCAATGGTTGCCCAACTGTACCCCTCCTCCCAAACGACATCCTTAAGTCTGGAGAGCACATGTGTAGTGTCCTTCACAAAACTGGGCAGTTTGCGAACTAGTGGTTGTAGGAATTGGTCCACCCACTTGGACAAGGGTTCCAAAAGGGACCCAATTCCTGCCACTATTGGCCTGCCCTGTACATCCACCAGGCTCTTATGTACCTTAGGAAGGTGGTGGAAGATGGGCATTACTGGATTATCTACCAATAGACAATCATATGTCTGTTCGTCAATAATGCCCATCTCCACCCCATCATCCAAAAGGTCCTTTAGGGTAGCCTTATACTCAGGTGTGGGGTCCCGAGACAATTCCATGTATGCCTCAGAGTCCTCAAGTTGCCTTAATGCCTCTTGGATATAGGCACTTGTATCCAGTAGGACAACACTTCCCCCTTTATCTGATTGGCGAATTACCACTTCCTTGTTGTTTTGTAATCTGGCAATAGCCTCTTTTTCCAACCTAGACAAATTGGAGTAATAATCATGTTTTCTGGAATCATCTAGTTTAGTAAGATCTTCAATAACTCTCTTGTGGAAAACCTCCAGACTTTTACCCCTAGCTTGTAGTGGGTAAAACTTAGACCGGGATTTCAGATTGTGGTGTTTTTTGCTTATCATTGAAACTTCTAAACTAGCCTCCTGTGTACCACTCAGGTCCTCTAGATCTACTAAGGCACAGGCATCATTAAATGGCATATCAGGGTTGTCCCTCCTCCTCACCTGTGTATGTGTTTCTTTAGGTATGCTGTCTGGTGATGCTGAGAAGAATTTCCTTAAAGTAAGGTCCCTAACCATCTTATTAACGTCCAATATGGTCTGGAATAAATCAAAATCCCGGGAAGGGACAAAATTGAGACCATACCCCAGGACTTTCCTCTCAGCATCTGTAAGTTGATGGGTAGAAAGATTAACCACTGTGAAGTCACCTACTGGTATCTGTGCCCCCTGGTGTTCCTGCTTTCCCTCACTGGGTACCTCTGGGACTGAATGGAAGTGTCCTCTTTCATTTGTGTATAGCCCCTCCCTCCCCCTCTGGGTTGTTTTGGAGCCCACTGAAAAACCTGCATATTGGGTCCCATATGATTAGTGGCTATTTCTCTAGTATTGCCAGACTGGGAATAGGGTGACCGCCCCCCTCTGCGACGGCCCCTCCCACCCCTCTTTGGTATAGCTCCCATCATTACTCCCTTGGGATCCTTAAGGATACTTCTTGGTCTAGAATTGAATTCTGTATTTACCAATAATTCAGTTGTCTCCCCCTCTGAGCCAGTGCAGCCCTCATCCTCAAAACTAGAGGCAAATCTGTCCTCATCTGTCTGCTCAGGCTCAGAGTCAGAGAAAACTACCTGTTTTGTTCCAGACGCTATATTTGGCTTATTTTTTTCTGTTTCCTCTTTTCCAAGTTTACCTTGTGCAGTGTCCTGACCTGTATGTTGAGCCCTAGACCTATTATTATGTGTCTGAGACCAAACTCTGCCTCTTTGTTTCTTTCGCCAAATATAGACGGTACCATTGCTATAATCTTTCTGGTCACGTATATACTTAGAGTGTTTAATTTGAATTATAAGTTTCTTGGACTCCTCCATAACACTCTTAAGTATGGCATCATATTCAGGGTAAACATTACATAATTTATACTTGTTCATATCACTCTGTAAAGCTGTTATTTTATCCTTAACCTCTATTAGCAACATATCTTTGTATTCAATCAGGAGAGCTATAAGCTTAAGTGAACTCTACTGTGGCTTTTACCTTCCTTAGGGATTAGTTAAGTAGGAAATAAGCCTCTCTGAAGTCCTTTCTGATGTCTCTGGACTCCCCACGTGAAGCTGCATGAACTGCCTAGTCAAAACAACTGCGCAATTGAGGCGCGAAAATGAGGCCTCCTCCCTCTTCATTCCAGAGTGGAGGGGCATTTCAGACTAGATTAGGTGTCCAAATAAGTGCCAGGTGCAAAATTAAACCCCATAAGTGTTTCAAAGTCTGAAAAAACACCTTATTTATACTGAAAACATGCTAAATAGCAATCGATTAAGCCCACAATAGTGTCAACCAGCATAGAGCCCTTAATATAAGCCATCATTTTATACAGAGTCTAAGAAAAATGGCTTACCTATCCCTGAGGGAATTTCTGACAGTCTTCTAGCATTACTTGGTGTTGTTAGAAAAATGACTGATCATACCTGAAGCAGTTAAAGGGACATGAAACCCAGATTTTTTATTACATGATTTAGAAAGAGCATACAATTATAAACAACTTTCTAATTTACTTCCATGATCTATTTTGCTTCATTCTCTTGATATTCTTTGCTGAAAAGCATATCTAGATATGCTTTTCAGCTGCTGATTGGTAGCTGCACAGAGATGCCTCCTGTGATTGGTTCACTGTGTGCATTGCTATTTATTCATTAAAGTATATCTAAAGAATGAAGCAAATTAGGTAATAGAAGTAAATTGGTATGTTGTTTAAAATTATATTCTTTACCTTAATCATGAAAGAAAATTTTGGGGTATAGTGTCCCTTTAAGCCTGCAAACTGTTCCCCCCAACTGATGGTCTCTGGTATTCAACAGTCCTGCGTGGGAACAGCAATGAATTTTAGTTACTGGTGCTAAAATCATATTCCTCTCAGCAGAAATCTTCATCACTTTCTGCTTCAGAGTAAATAGTACAAGCCGGCACTATTTTAAAATAACAAACTCTTGATAGAAGAAATAAAAAACTACAACTAACACCACATACTCTTTACCACCCCCGTGGAGATGCTACTAGTTAGAGCGGCAAAGAGAATGACTGGGGGGGGGGGGCGGAGCCTGAGGGGAGCTATATGGACAGCTCTGCTGTGTGCTCTCTTTGCCACTTCCTGTAGGGATTGAGAATATCCCACAAGTAAGGATGAAGCCGTGGACCGGATACACCAATGTAGGAGAAATTGCCTGCTCTGTCTAAATCATTAAAAAAAAATCCCTTTAACCTAAATTCTTACAAATATCCATTTTTATTTTTCAACTGATATGAATGATTTTTCAATAGATACCCACCTTGATGTCACAGAGGAGAGCATCTGGGTCATGGATACCATCAGGCACAGATTTCTTATGTGGGGGAAGAGACTCAAGCTTCATTACAAGGCAATGTAAACCTTCCATCTCAAACCAGGTCAAGCAAGGAGGAGCTCTTGGTGGAGATGGTGGAGTGGGAAGAGGAATTGAAGGTGGTGGAGTAAGTGGTCGATGAGAGGCAGGGGGAGGGGGGATGATTATTCTCTCATGGCGACGCTGACGATCTCTCTCTCTTATATGCCTCTCCCTATTTCGCCGCCTCTGAAGCTCTCTCTCTACTTTCCGTCGATCTCGTTCTCTTTTTCGAAGACCCTCCTCTTCTTCCCAATCTTGATCAGATGAGTCATCATTTTCAGAAGAGGAAGAGGATGAGGAGGAAGAAGCAGACGAGGATGAGGAGGAGGAGGAGGAAGAGGGTGTGTCCGGTCTTCTGCGACCACTCAATTCCAAGTCTGAAAGAAGAGAGAAGAAAAGATCAAAATGATGCAGAAATTCACAGCCATATGATGTAAGCAGGTGACATTTTGAGATGCCACATAGCAGTTAAGACATTAGAAGCAAAAAGTGAAATGTTAATTGTAGAAGTAATTGGAGATTACCAGTACACATGAAAAATAAAATTGTCACGTACGTTAAAGGGCTTAGTAAAACTGAGTCTGTGGGTATTTTACATAAAATGGAAAAAAGGGGTCATTATCTCAAGCTGAAGGGTGGTAGATTCAGGAGTAATTTGAGGAAGCACAAGAGGTAGTAATGACAAACACTGTCAGGGACTTTTAAAATGCCTGGGACAAGCATAAGGCTATCCTAGGAACTAGATAAGTGTATACTGTTAGGTAATATCGGGCAGACTTGTGTTAGCTAGTAGTAAGGTTATAATACGGTGTAATTTACTAGACTGCTATAGAATCGTAACAGCAGGTAAGAACCAGAAAGCTCATCAAGTTTGAACACATTTCCTTCTAAAGTGAAATCTTAATTCTCAAAACAGCCCTTCGCAAGTCCCAGGCATTCATGAATTTAATTAAAATGACTGTTCTTACCACCTCTGTTGAAAGTCTGTCCCCAAAATCAACTGCTCTTTCTACAAATTACTCCCAAACCTACTACCCTCCAACATAAAAATAACAACCCTCTATTCTGTTATTGCTCTCTTTGTGAAAAACTCTTCAAGTTTGACCTCTGTTGAAGAGAGAACCATTCATTTGTTTTCAGACAGACAATATCCCAACTGTTGCATATGTCAATCATCAGGGTGAGACTTACAGTCCCCTAGCTATGAAATAAGTATCTCGGATACTTTCTTGTGCAGAATCAAGCTCTTGTCTAATTTCTGCGTTACATATCCCAGGTGTAAACAATTGGGAAGCGGATTATCTCAGCCGTCAGGCTTTACATCCGGGGGAGTGGTCGCTCCATCCAGATGTGTTTTTTCAGATTGTTCAGATGTGGGGTCTTCCAGAAATAGATCTGATGGCTTCACATCTAAACAAGAAAGTTCCCAGGTACCTGTCCAGGTCCAGGGATCTTCAGGAGTCGTCGGTAGATACGTTAGCAGTTCCTTGGTTTTACCAACCTGCTTATATCTTCCCGCCTCTAGTTCTTCTTCCAAGAGTGATCTCCAAGATCATCATGGAACATTCGTTTGTATTTCTGGTAGCACCAGCATGGCCTCACAGGTTCTGGTATGCGGATCTTGTCCGGATGTCCAGTTGCCAACCTTGGCCACTTCTTTTTAGACCAGACCTTCTGTCTCAAGGGCCATTTTTCCATCAGGATGTCAAATACTTAAATTTGAAGGTATGGAAATTAAACGCTTAATGCTTAGTCATAGAGGTTTCTCTGACTCAGTGGTTGATACTATGTTACAGGCTCGTAAATCTGTCTCTAGGAAGATTTATTATCGAGTTTGGAAGACATATTTCATGGTGTTCTCAAATTCTCCTGGCATTCTTTTAGAATTCCTAGAATTTTAGTTTCTTCAGGATGGTTTGGATAAAGGTTTGTCTGCAAGTTCCTTGAAGGGACAAATCTCTGCTCTTTCTGTTTTGTTTCAAAGAAAGATTGCTAAGCTTCCTGATATTCACTGTTTTGTACAGGCTTTGGCCCGTATTAAGCCCGTCATTAAATCAACGTATCCTTCTTGGGGGTCTTAATTTGGTTTTGAAGGCTTTACAGGCTCCTGCTTTTGAGCCTATGCATTCCTTGGATATTAAACTACTTTATTATCTGCTCTTTCTTGTGAGTCTCCTTTTCTGATTTTCCATCAGGATAAGGCAGTTTTGTGGACTTCATTTAAATTTCTACCTAAGGTTGTGAATTCTAACAACATTAATAGGGAAATAGTTGTCCCCTCTATGTGTCCTAATCCTAAGAATTATTTGGAGAGATCCTTACATTATCTGGATGTTGTAAGAGCTCTGATATATTATGTTGAAGCTACTACAGATTTCAGGAAGACTTCTAGTCTATTTGTTGTCTTTTCTGGTTCTAGGAAAGGTCAGAAAGCTTCTGCCATTTCCTTGGCATCTTGGTTAAAGCTTTTGATTCATCAGGCTTATTTGGAGTTGGGTCAGGCCCGCCTCAGAGAATCACAGCTCATTCTACTAGATCAGTATCCACTTCATGGGCTTTTAAGTATGAAGCTTCAGTCGATCAGATTTGCAAAGCAACAACTTGGTCTTCTTTGCATACATTTACTAAATTCTTTCGTTTTGATGTATTTGCCTCTTCAGAAGCAGTTTTTGGTAGAAAAGTTCTACAAGCAGCCGTTTCAGTTTGATTCCTCTGCTTATGTTTTAAGTTTTTTCTTTGCATTTATGAGAAAAACGTATTCTTTTGGGTGTGGATTTAATTTTTTCAGTGGAAAATGGCTGTATTTATTTTTATCCCTCCCTCTCTAGTGACTCTTCTGTGGAGTTCCACATCTTGGGTATTGCTATCCCATACGTCACTAGCTCATGGACTCTTGCCAATTACATGAAAGAAAACATAATTTATGTAAGCACTTACCTGATAAATTCATTTCTTTCATATTGGCAAGAGTCCATGAGACCCACTCTTTTTATGGTGGTTGTGATTTTTTGTATAAAGCACAATTATTTTCAGTTCCTTTTTTTGTTGCTTTTTACTCCTTTTTCTATCACCCCACTACTTGGCTATTCCTAAAACTGAATTGTGGGTGTGGTGAGGGGTGTATTTATAGGCATTTTGAGGTTTGGGAAACATTGCCCCTCCTGGTAGGATTGTATATCCCATACGTCACTAGCTCATGGACTCTTGCCAATATGAAAGAAATGAATTTATCAGGTAAGTTCTTACATAAATTAGGTTTTCAAAATAGAGAAAGTCTGGGTTCTGACGGCATGGAGGGAGTCACAGATTAAGATAAGCTTGATGACTTATTTAACACCAGATATCCTATCTAGATGGTACAAGACAAAAACTGTATGTTCTAGATGTAGTGCGTCCTCTGCGGACGTATTTCATTGTTTTTGGGCCAGAAAATTATGCAATTCTGTGCTAAAGTGACATACTGGATGAACTCAACTCTATTGCTGGATTTTCATATTCAGCCAATTGAGGTATTCTTTTTAGCAAAATTTCAAGGAATTCTTAAAAACTTTAAGCTAATTAATATAATTCTATTTTTTGGGTGTAATCTTATTTTAAGGACATGGAAAGCACATTCTGCACCGAAATTTATAGAGCTTAAAAATGCTCTGACTACAGAATTTATGATAGAACAGTGCAATCTACAGAATCCCACAGATGAACAATTAGCAGTATTTTTTAAACAATGGAAAGTGTTTATTCTGTCATTGCCTGTGACGGCTCAAATTCTGCTAGTTAAACCACTGATTAAATCCTCGTGCAATTAAATATATACACTCGGCATTTACCCAGCGCGTAAAGTAGTACCAAATAGAGAGAAAGCACTTGTATTATTTAAAGGGACAGTGTAATCAAAAACAAAAAAACTTTCCTTTATAAGTAAAGCATGACATGTAGGTACATTTTACTATATACATCTATTACACCTTTTGCAGCTAAAGCCCTTAAAAATAAGGAAAACCCTTGCATTGCCTTTACTACTTATATATAAATATGTATTGCACACTAATCACAACCTAACTAGCCTTCTCAGAGCCAGGGAGTCACTAGTCAAGTCAAGAATACTTTATTAGCATGACATTACATGTGTTGCCAAAGTAATATATGTTATAATACAACAGATCAATAACAATGTATAAAGTAGGAGTATAGTGGGGTGAATATAACAGTTCATTTAATCTGATTGTGGGTTCTGGTCATGTGACAGTCTTTTACATAATTTTGCTACTATCCTTGTAGCTTTGTTTTTTTCTCCTAAGAATACAGAGTCTTTCTTTTACAAAGATATGACGAGTCCACGGATTTCATCCTTACTTGTGGGATATTAACCTCCTGCTAACAGGAAGTGGCAAAGAGCACCACAGCAGAGCTGTATATATAGCCCCTCCCCTTCCCCTCCACCCTCAGTCATTCTCTTTGCCTGTGTTATACTAGGAAGACATGGTAAAATGAGGTGTTCGTTTTAGTTTCTTCAATCAAGAAGTTTTTTTATTTTAAATGGTACCGGTGCGTACTATTTTCCTCAGGAGGATATGGAAGAAGATTTTTGCCCTGAGGTTTGATGATCTTAGCATTTGTAACTAAGATCCACGCTGGTTCCCACAAGACTTCTGAAGGTAACCATGAGACATCTTCAGTGTGGAGACCGGTTTCATGCTACAAGCAGCATTAAGGTATGTGCAGACTTTTTTTTCTGAGGAGACTTGGTGTATCAGAACTGGCTGGCATTATTTCCCTGTATGGGAATGGGGTAAGCAGTAAAACCTATTTTAATAAGAGGGGTGTTACTGGAGTCCCTATTTTATATTTATCATTAGTTGATATTTGGGCATTATTTGACATGGGAGACAATATAAAAAAAATGATGTTTTATGTTTTTTATTTTTGGCACTTAAAACTTATTGGTTTTTATGCTTGAGGGTTATAATTGTGTGTATTTTTACTTTAGTGCAAAACTGCATTTCCATGTGGTGTTGTTTGGGCCTACTCTGACTTTTAACCTTAAGGGGCGGAGCCTATTTTGGCACAATTTCTTCAGGCTTAGCAGCAGCAAACAGTAACTCAGTGGCTCCTGGACTCTGCAGCTGGTCTGAAGGGTTGGAAACTTGATTCGAAGTACCCTGGGGGCAGGTAGGAGGTGCAGAGTGTATTTCTATCTATCTTTTGACTACATGTTGATATAAGTACTTCTAAAGCCTTATCACATTTTTTCTAATGTTTATTTTATGCTATAAATAAGTGTTTAAACGACTTTTGTGGTATTACTAGTCTGTTCAACATGTCTGACATTGAGGTTTCTCATTGTTCTATGTGTTTAGAAGCTATTGTACAACCCCCTCTAACTTTGGTAACTTTTGTACTGAAAGGGCTTTACAATGTAAAAAGCATATTTTAAATAAAGTAAGTGTGCCTAGGGATGATTCTCAGTCTGAAGAGAATCAGGATATGCCATCCAATTCTCCCCAAGGGTCACAACCTTTTATGCCCACACAAGCGACGCCTAGTACTTCTAGTGCGTCTAATTCCTTTACTCTGCAGGAGATGGCTGCAGTTATGTCAACTACCCTTACAGAGGTATTGTCTAAATTACCAGTGTTGCAGGGTAAACGCAGTAGGTCAAGTATTAATGTAAATACTGAATCCTCTGATGCTTTATTAGCTATTTCCGATGTTCCCTCACAGTGCTCTGAGTTGGGGATCAGGGAATTACTGTCTGAGGGTGAAATTTCTGATTCATGGGAATGTTTTGCCTCAGACAGATTCGGATGCTATGTCATTTAAATTTAAGCTTGAACACCTCCGCCTGATGCTTAGGGAGGTTTTAGCGACTCTGGATGATTGTGATCCTATTGTGATTCCTCCAGAGAAATTGCGTAAAATGGATAAATATTTGGAAGTTCCTACTTACACTGATGTTTTTCCGGTTCCTAAAAGAATTTCGGAAATTATTAGTAAGGAATGGGATAGACCAGGTATACCGTTTTCTCCCTCTCCTAATTTTAAGAAAATGTTTCCTATATCAGATACCATTCGGGACTCATGGCATGGTTCCTAAGGTAGAGGGAGCTATATCTTCCCTAGCTAAGCGTACTACTATACCCATTGAGGATAGTTGTGCTTTCAAGAAACCTATGGATACAAAATTAGAGGGTCTACTAAAGAAATTATTTGTTAATCAGGGATTTCTTTTACAACCTACGGCTTGCATTGTTCCAGTAACTACTGCAGCAGCTTTTTGGTTTGAGGCTCTAGAAGAGTCTCTTAAGGTTGAGACTCCATTAGATGACATTCTAGATAGAATTAAGGCTCTTAAGCTAGCTAATTCTTTGATTACTGATGCCGCTTTTCAAATTGCTAAATTAGCGGCAAAAAATGCAGGATTTGCTATTTGAGCACGTAGAGCATTGTGTCTCAAATCTTGGTCTGCTGATGTGTCATCAAAACATAAGCTTTTAGCTATTCCCTTTAAAGGTAAGACCCTTTTTGGGCCAGAATTGAAGGAGATCATTTCTGATATTACAGGAGGTAAGGGCCATGCCCTACCTCAGGATAGGTCGGTTAAAATGAGGGGTAAACAGAATAATTTTCGTTTCTTTAGGAACTTTAAAGGAGGACCCCCCGCTTCTTCTTCCACAAAGCAGCATGAAGGGGTGGCCCCCGATCCGGGACCGGATCTAGTAGGGGGCAGACTTTCTTTCTTTGCTCAGGCTTGGGCAAGAGATGTTCAGGATTCCTGGGCACTAGAAATAGTGACCCACGGTTATCAATTGGAAATTATCTGCAAACCAGATAAAGAGAGAGACATTCTTACGCTGTGTAAAAGTCCTTTTTACTATGGGAGTAATCTGTCCTGTTCCAAAATTGGAACAGGGACAGGGGTTTTACTCAAACCTATTTGTGGTCCCCAGAAAAGAGGGAACGTTCAGACCCATTTTGGACCTCAAGTGTCTAAACAAATTTCTAAGAGTTCCATCATTCAAGATGGAGACAATTCAAACGATTATGCCAATGATCCAGGAGGGTCAATATATGACTACCGTGGAATTGAAGGATGCTTACCTTTATATTCCAATCCACAAAGATCATCATCGGTTTCTAAGGTTACCTTCTTGGACAAACATTATCAGTTCGTGGTTCTTCCTTTCGGGTTGGCCACAACACCCAGAATCTTCACAAAGGTTCTAGGGTCTCTTTTCGTGGTTCTCAGACCGCAAGGGATAGGGGTGGCGCCTTATCTGGACGATATTCTGATTCAGGCGTCAACAGATCATCTGACAAAATCTCACACGGACAGAGTGTTGTCTTCTGAGAACTCACGGCTGGAAGGTGAACATAAAGAGTTCACTTGTTCCACAGACAAGGGTTCCTTTCTTGGGAACTCTGATAGACTCAGTAGCCATGAAAGTATTTCTGACGGAGGTTAGAAAATCAAAGATTTTGAATGCTTGCCGAGCACTTCTGTCCATTCCTCGGCCATCAGTGGCTCAGTGTATGGAGGTAATCGGATTAATGGTAGGGGCAGTGGACATCGTTTCGTTTGCTCACTTTCATCTCAGACCACTGCAACTGTGCATGCTCGGTCAGTGGAATGGGGATTATGTGGATTTATCTCCAAAGATAATTATGGATGAAGAGACCAGAAACTCTCTTCTTTGGTGGTTGTCGCCAGATCATCTGTCCCAGGGGACTTGTTAGACCCTCGTGGGTAATAGTGACAACAGATGCCAGCCATCTGGGCTGGGGTGCAGTTTGGAACTCCCTGAAGGCTCAGGGTGTTTGGACTAAGGTGGAGTCTCTGCTTCCAATCAATATTCTGGAACTGAGAGCAATATTCAATGCGCTTCAGGCATGGCCTCAGTTGGCTTTGGCCAAATTCATCAGATTCCAGTCGGACAACATAACGACTGTGGCATATGTCAATCATCAGGGGGGAACAAGGAGTGTCTTAGCGATGATAGAAGTATCCAAGATAATCAGTTGGGCAGAGGCCCACTCTTGTCATCTGTCAGCGATCTACATCCCAGGGGTAGAGAACTGGGAAGCAGATTTTCTAAGTCAACAGACTTTACATCCGGGGGAGTGGGAACTTCACCCGGAGGTATTTGCCTCATTGATTCTCAGATGGAGCAGACCGAAATTGGATTTGATGGCATCTCGTCAGAATGCCAAGCTTCCAAGATACAGATCCCGGTCAAGGGATCCTCAGGTCGAACTGATGATGCCTTGGCAGTACCTTGGTTGTTCAGCCTAGCTTATGTGTTTCCGCCGTTTCCTCTCCTCCCACGCGCGATTGCTCGAATCAAACAGGAGAGCGCTTCAGTGATCCTGATAGCGCCTTTGTGGACACGCAGGACTTGGTATGCGGATCTAGTGGACATGTGTGAGGACTTTGGTGTACTTTCCCTTTAAGTCTGGTTCTCTCCCTATATAAGGCTCCGCCTCCTGTCTACCTTTGCTGGTAAATTGAGTTTGTAGTTATATGAAGCTACACCTCGGCAGCTCTCTTGTTTCAAGGAGAATCTCTTTGGAGTCTCACCTTCTCTTCAGCCTGATACCACAACTTGTGCCCCTGGATTGGGTACTCAAATCCTGTAGCCGTATACCTCCGGATTCCCTCTATCATCTGTAAGTCTCACTGTGTCCGGTTGCGCTGACGTCATCAGCTACGGCCAGTACCGCTCTCACATTACCCTGAGCTCACACAGAACAAGTTGCTTCCAGCTTGCAGCGTGCAGACCGCTTCACAAGGTAACAGACTGTAATGATATTGAACTGCTGCACATTGTTCTATGTTCTATATATGAAATCTGCAGGACGAACTCTCTTTACAAAGGGATTTGTTAAAATTAGAACTATGGGCAAGTGAATGGAAAATGAGATTTAATACGGAAAAATGCAAGGTTCTACATTTTGGAAGTAAAAATAAGCAGGCTACGTATTTTTTAAATGGGACAAGACTTAGCCAAACACAGGAGGAAAGGGATTTGGGAGTAGTAATAGATAACAAGCTAAAGATGGGTGCACAATGCAGGGCAGCGGCTTCAAAGGCTAATAAGATACTAGCATGTATTAAAAGAGGCATTGATTCAAGGGAGGAAAGCATAATTCTGTCATTATATAAAGCCCTGGTAAGACCTCACCTTGAGTTTGGAGTGCAGTTCTGGGGACCGATTGCTAAAAAAGATATTGCAGAACTAGAAAAAGTTCAAAGAAGGGCCACAAAGCTAATAAGGGGATTGGAGAAATTAACCTATGAAGAGAGGCTAGCCAAACTGGGTCTGTTTTCTTTAGAAAAAAGGCGCTTGAGAGGTGACATGATTACTTTATATAAATATATTCAAGGCCCATATACAGAGATGGCAGAAGCTCTGTTTATTCCAAGAAAATTGTTTCTGACAAGAGGTCATAATTTAAGGTTGGAGGAAAGGAGATTTAATCTCCTGCAACGGAAACGTTTTTTCACTGTAAGAGCAATAAAATTGTGGAACTCATTACCAAAGGAGGTAGTGAATGCCAATACCATAGATACATTTAAAAATAGTCTGGATAAATTTCTGTATATAAACAAAATTCATGGATATGATTGCTAGTATTAAATGGGTCACATCTTAATGGGGTTATTTAAGCTTAACTGGAGCTTTTTGAAAGTATTTTAGATTTGTATAGGTTGAACTCGATGGACTTCAGTCTTTTTTCAACCTTATCTACTATGTTACTATGTTACTCATTCTGTGTAACGAACTGTTATGTAAACAGCTTCTGAAGTAACCTCTAGACTGCTATAACGAAGTTATAAACTCATTCTGTGTAACAAACTGTTATGTAAACAGCTTCTGAAGTAATCTCTAGACTGTTATAACAAAGTGTTACAAATTGCCTCAAGTAAAGTTGGTCACTATATGTTCTGTATATTTTGAGCTTTTATTTGGGCTAATAGCAAGTCACACTAGTAACTGAGGAAACCTCATATCCGGTTACCATTGTGACACATACCAACCATATCAGTTTATTAACCTCTTCATTAACAGACATAGTATCTTCTGCAACTGTTTTAGTGGAATTACTCTCTACAAGTTAAGCTTTACAACATGTCCTCTCTGCCACCATGGAAACTTCCATTGAGACAGGACCTTCTCATTCAAGGTCCTTTCCAACATCCAAATCTAATTTCTCTGCAACTGACTGCGTGGAGATTAAATGCTTGATTTTATCGAAGCGAGGATTCTCTGATTCAGTTACCAATACTTTGATACAGGCTAGAAAGTCTGTCACTAGATAGATCTATCATAAGATATTGCGTAAATATCTTTATTGGTGTGAATCCAAGGGTTACTCATGGAGTAAAGTTAGGATTCCTAGGATTTTGTCTTTTCTCCAAGAAGGATTGGAGAAAGGGTTATCAGCAAGTTCCTGGAGTTTGAATTTAGTTTGAGTTCTGCAAGGGGTTCCGTTTTAACCTATGCATTCCATAGATATTAAACTATTATCTTGGAAAGTTCTGTTTTTGGTTGCTATTTCTTCTGCTCAAAGAGTTTGACCTTTCAGCATTACAGTGTGATTCGCCTTATCTCATATTTCATTCTGATAAGGTGGTTTTACGTACCAAACCTGGGTTCCTTCCTAAGGTTGTTTCGAATAAGAATATTAATCAGGAAATTGTTGTTCCTTCCTTGTGTCCTAATCCTTCTTCTAAAAAGGAGCGTCTGTTAGATAACTTGGATGTGGTCCGTGCCTTAAAGTTTTACTTACAGGCAACTAAGGATTTCTGTCAATCATCTTCATTATTCATTCTTTATTCTGGAAAGCGTAGGGGTCAGAAAGCTACGGCTACCTCTCTTTCTTTTTGGCTGAGAAGTATCATCCGCCTGGCATATGAGACTGCTGGACAGCAGCCTCCTGAAAGAATTACGGCTCATTCTACTAGGGCTGTGGCTTCCACATGGGCCTTTAAAAGCGATGCATCTGTGGAACAGATTTGTAAGGCTGCGACTTGGTCGTCCCTTCACACTTTTTCCAAATTTTACAAATTTTATACTTTTGCTTCTTCTGAGGCTATCTTTGGGAGGAAGATTCTTCAAGCAGTGGTGCCTTCCATTTAGGTTCCTGTCTTGTCCCTCCCTTTCATCCGTGTCCTATTGCTTTGGTATTGGTTTCCCACAAGTAAGGATGAAATCCGTGAACTCGTCATATCTTTGTAAAAGAAAACTAAATTTATGCTTACCTGATAAATTACTTTCTTTTACGATATGACGAGTCCACGGCCCTCCCTGTTTTTTTAAGACAGGTTTATTTTATTTTTTTAAAACTTCAGTCACCTCTGCACCTTTTTAGCCTTTCCTTTTCTCTTCCTATAACCTTTGGCCGAATGACTGAGGGTGGAGGGGAAGGGGAGGGGCTATATATACAGCTCTTCTGTGGTGCTCTTTGCCACTTCCTGTTAGCAGGAGGTTAATATCCCACAAGGATGAAATCCATGGACTCGTCATATCGTAAAAGAAAGTAATTTATCAGGTAAGCATAAATTTAGTTTTCTTGTTCAGACTTCTGTGGGAAGTCTGTTATTTCTGAGAGAAGTGTGCTTCAGTTTCTATGTCTCCACTGTCACACTAGCTGACATGCCTGATAGCTCTGTCCTATGCAGAGGGGAGAAACTCTGTTCTACATGAAGAACTCTGCAGAGCAGAACAAACCAATCGTGCTAAAATCACACAGCCCTGTCTGCCTCTGTGCTGCAGTAACTTGCTTACTTACCGCTGCACTGGGTGGTTACCATAGTAATAAATTACCTCAGACACAGGCGCTCTGAATGTAACTTCTCACACAGTGCTCTGTGAAATGTTCTCAGCTAGAATCATATTTCACAGAGGTGTGTGAGAAGTTAGATTTTTAGCTCTGGTGTCTGTATAAGCCAAATTATTACCGTGGTAACCACCTGGTGCAGAGGGAAGTAACCAGTATTACTGGAACACAGTGGCAGACAGATCCGTTAATGTCCTGCTCTGCAGAGTTCTTCACATAAAACAGAATTTCTCCCATCTGCAAAGTACAGAGCCAGCAGGCATGTGAGCTAGTGACATCCTGACACTAAGGAGTCTAGTTAGGTATCATTTGGTAAAAGCATATTTCTTTTGACAATATATGCAAATTGCAGTTTTTCTCAGAAGAAATTGCACTGTGGAAATGTTTCCAAATGATGGATATTGGTCTAATTGTACTAAGAGTATGAAGAAAGAAAAAACAATATAGTGGCCATTGGACTGTGGAATTAAGAGGAATTTAAACTTTCAATTAAGGCCTAACAGAGAACGGAAACAACTCGGTCAACTATACCTACAAGATGGAGCCCACAAGCAAAATAATTTGAAACCTTTTCACAGTAGTGCCCGCACAGACAAATGCATGTTTCTCTTTAGAGAATTGCATCATCTGTATTCTAAATATTTGAATTGTATTCCATGATTTGGTTGGCTTCATGAATTACAATGGTTTGAAACTGAAAGTCTCATAAATCTTTCATAAAAGTCTTCATATTATATAGTTTTTTTTGGAAATAATATGAACACCATGTCAAACATTAGTTTAAAAGAACAGTCCACATTTTTTTCTATTCATTTTTTCAGGGGGAAAAAGGTAAAAAAACAAAACACTAAACTCACCCCCCCCCCCCCCATTAAAACCCAATCTCTACACAGAGGAGGTAGCATACTCTATCACGTTCAAGAGAAACCAAACTGATCAGGTGAACAACATAAAAGCTCTATACAGACACTTCTGTTCATACCTTTCTTGTATATAAACAAAAAAAGACAGGCTATTGGGTACACACTGGTTCTTGCTATATATAGCTTTATATCTTCAGCAGTGAAGTTAAGAATTGTTAAAGGGACAGTCTAGTCAAAATTTAACTTTCATGATTCAGACAGGGCATGCAATTTTAAACAACTTACCAATTTACTTTTATCAAATTTGTTTTGTTCTCTTGGTATTCTTTGCTGAAAGCTAAACCTAGTTAGGCTCAAACTTATTTCTAAAATGTTAAAAACTGCCTCTTATCTCAGTGCATTTGACAGTTTTTCACAGTTAGACAGTGCTAGTTCATGTGTGCCAGGTAGTGTGCTCACTCCCGTGGAGTTACTTATGAGAGGGCACCGATTGGCTAAAATGCATGTCTGTCAAAAGAACAGAAATAAGGGGGCAGTTTGCAGAGGCTTAGATACAAGGTAATCACAGAGGTAAAGAGTATTAATATAACCGTGTTGGTTATGCAAAACTGGTGTGTGAGTGGGTAATAAAGGCATTATCTTTTTAAACAATAAAAATTCTGGGGTAGACTGTCCCTTTAAGTTCAATTTCCAAATTCTTATATAATTCCAAATGTATGACCTAATTTGGTTGAAAATTCTGCAATGTCACTGAGACCACAAGTAATGTAGATTTTAAATAAATGGGATCTGTATTAAAGTTACAGATGTGATGTGTTTTTTTTTTTTTTTTTTTAAATGGATGGAGATAATTAGGCAACATATAAGAGAATGCAACAGTAAATGCTGCTGCACCAGTCACCAATTATTATGAAATCTGGCAAGATAAATTCCTCAATACAGATAATTCATAGATTAGCTTGATTAAAAAAAAAATGCTCATTAAATCAAGGAATATAAAACTTTCTAATGACACGTTAAGAGTTTTAGGAATATACAAAAAATTTAATTGCAGACATGAACAGAATATATTCAATAGTGGACAGCGATGTGAAGGCCTAGAAACAAAAAATAAAATATGGAATCTATTACTTCAGAATGTTCAATAAAATATTTGAGATAAAACGTTTATTAACCCTTTGAGTGCGAACGATGGCTCCATGTCGTCGCTAGGACTCACTAACCTTGAGGGGGGCCTGAGGGCCAACAGCTCCCTCCACCCGCCCGATCTTGCACTAATATTGAAGAGCAGGCTTGGGGCTTCACAAGGAGCATGATAACGTCATCACACAACTTTATTTACAACTGTCAATTGACAGTTATGGAGAGATGAGGGCATGATGCTTAGATGCCCATATCTTGGGCATCTAAGCAGCTGCAAACCCCCAAGACCCACCGTTGGAAAGGTAATCGCCTCACCAGTCTTTAAAGTGTAGTAAATAAAATGTAAAAGTTAAAAATTATTTAAAAAATGATTAGGGGGTCTCTAAAGGCACATTAAGATCAAAATTGCCTAGAGACCCTCAAAATAGATTTCCCTAAATCAAATTAGTCCCGTTTTGTTTTTATTTTTTTATTATCAATTTAAGTATATTAGCTAAATGAACACCGTGGTAACCAGCGTTACTTGAGTGATCACCTAGCTAAAAAAATTACACTTACTATACGGATACCGATATATTTGTAATCACATGAACACCTGGATCATGTGATAAATTAATCAATGTTAGAGAGATGCTTTTTGATAAAAAAGAATGTATGATTACCTGATAAATTTCTTTCTTTCCGGACATGGAGAGTCCATGGCGTCATTCCAATTACTAGTGGGATATTTACTCCTGGCCAGCAGGAGGAGGCAAAGAGCACCCCAGCAGAGATGTTAAGTGTCCCTTCCCTTACCCATAAGCCCTAGTTATTCCGCCGAAGGGAAATGGAAAAAGAAAACGCAAAAGGTGTAGAGGTGCCTGAGGCTTAACCCAAAAAATACTGTCTTAATTAAGGGTGGGGTCGTGGACTCTCCATGTCCGGAAAGAAAGAAATTTATCAGGTAAGCATACATTTTTTTTTCTTTCCTAAGACATGGAAGAGTCCACAACGTCATTCCAATCACTAGTGGGAACCAATGCCCAAGCTAGAGGACACGGAATGAACAGGGAGGGAGAACAAGACAGGTAGACCTAAACAGAAGGCACCACTGCTTGAAGAACCTTTCTCCCAAAAGAGTCCTCTGCCGAGGCAAAAGTATCACATTTGCAAAATTTAGAAAAAGTATGCAGAGTGGACCATGTTGCCGCCTTGCAAATCTGTTCCACAGAAGCTTTATTTTTGAAAGTCGAAAAAGTAGAAACAGCCCTAGTGGAATGAGCCTTAATTCTCTCAGGATGACGCTGTCCAGCAGTCTCAGAAGCAAAACAAATCATACTTCTCAACCAGAGAGAAAGAGAAGTAGAAGTGGCCTTCTGACCCTTCCGCTTTCCAGAAAAACAAACAGGGCAGAAGACTGACGAAAATCTTTAGTAGCCTGTAGGTAAAATTTTAGAGCGTGCATAACATCCAAGTTATGCAAAAGACGTTCCTTATGAGGAAGATTAGGACAAAGAGAAGGAACAACAATTTCCTGATTAATGTTACGATCCAAAACTATCTTAGGGAGAAACCCCAATTTAGTACGAAGGACCGCCTTATCCGCATGAAAAACAAGGTAAGGAGCATCACACTGTAAAGCTGAGAGTTCAGAGACTCTGCGAGCAGAGGAAATAATAAGGAACAAAACTTTCCAATATAACAATATCTACAGAATGCATTGGCTCAAACTGAGCCTGTTGCAAAACTTTAAGAACAAGGTTCAAACTCCAAGGAGGAGCAACAGATTTAAACACAGGCCTGATTCTGACCAGACAAAGATTGAACATCTGGCATGTCTGCCAGACATTGGTGTAAAAGAATAGAATGTCAGTTCTCTGAAGGGTCAGGTTTCTGCACTGAAAACCCCTTCTCCGGACCTTCCTGGAGAAAAGACAAATTCTAAGAATCCTGACCCTACACCAAGAGAAGATCTTCGATTCACACCAATATAGGTATTTACGTCAAATCTGGTGAATCTTACGAGTAACTGGATTGCAAGCCTGAATCATAGTATCAATGACCGACTCAGAAAAAACACCCTAAAGTCAAAACAAAGCGTTTAATCTCCAAGCAGTTAGCTTCAGAGAAACGAGAATTGGATGGAGGAATGGACCCTGAGTTAGAATGTCCTTCCTCAGAGGTAACCTCCAAGGTGGAAGAGATGACATCTTCACCAAGTCTGCAAACCAGATCCTGTGAGGCCATGCAGGAGCTATCAGAATTACAGATGCTCTCTCCTGTTTAATACGAGCAATGACTCACGGAAGCAGAGCAAACCGAGGATACAGGTATGCTAAACCTAAGTCCCAAGGAACCGCCAGAGCATCTTTCAGGGTGGCCTGAGGATCTCTTGATCTTGAGCCGTACCTTGTAAGCTTGGCGTTCTGACGAGATGCCATTAGATCCAACTCCGGCACCGCCCACTTGACGGTTAACCTGGAGAACACCTCAGGATGGAGAGCCCACTCCCCGGGATGAAAGGTCTGTCTGCTCAGAAAATCCGCCTCCCAGTTGTCTACTCCTGGAATGTGGATGGCAGATAGAAGACAATTGTGAGCTTCTGCCCACTGAATAATTCGAGTCACCTCCTTCATGGCCAAAGAACTCTGAGTTCCTTCATGGTGGTTGATGTAAGCCACTGAGGTGATGTTGTCCGTCTGGAATCTGATAAACCGGGCTAAAGACAACTGAGGCAAAGCCATCAAGGCATTGAAGATCGCTCTCAACTCCAAGATGTTTATGGGTAGATAAGACTCCTCCTGAGTCCACAGGCCTTGAGCCTTTAACGAGCCCCAGACTGGTCCCCAGCCTAGCAGGCTGGCGTCCGTGGTCACAATCACCCAGGAGGGTCTGCAGAAGCATGTGCCCTGGGACAGATGATCCTGAGAAATCCACCAGGAGAGAGTTTCTTGCAAACTGATCCAGATCTATCTTCTGAGACTGATCTGAATAGTCTTCGTTCCATTGTCTGAGCATGCATAATTGTAGAGCTCTCAGATGGAATTGAGCAAAGGTGATGTCATCAATGGACCAACATGTAGATTGTAGAGAGGGGCAAGAGGAGAGAAGTTTGGATTTTCTGACTTCTGTCAGAAAAATCTTCAAAGATATGGAATCTATTATGGTCCCTTATAAACACACCCTTGTAGCTGGGACAAGGAAACTCTTCTCCAGATTCAGTTTCCATCCGTGGGAACGTAGAAAAGACAAGATCTCGGTTTGAGCGTTTGCTAGATGAAAAGATGGCGTCTGAACTAATATATCGTCCAGGTAAGGTGCCACCGCAATTCCCTGAGACCCGACAACTGCCAAGAGAGCCCCCAGAACCTTTGTGAAAATTCTGGCAGCTGTAGCAAGGCCAAATGGAAGAGCAACAAATTGAAAGTGCTTGTCTAGAAAAGCAAATCTCATGAACTGGTGATGATCCCTGTGGATGGGAACATGAATATACGCATCCTTCAGGTCTATGGTCGTCATGAACTGACCCTCTTGGACCAAAAGGAAGAATGGAAAGAATGCTTTACATTTTGAAGGACGGTACCCTGAGAAATTTGTTGAGACATTTTAGGTCTAAAATACGACAAAACATTCCCTCCTTTTTGGGAATCACAAACAGATTTAAATAGAATCCTAGACCCTGTTCCACAACTGGAACAATCACAGGGAGAAAAGGTCCTGAACGCAGTTTAAGAATGCCTCTCTTTATACCTGATTTGCAGATAGTCTTGAGAGGAGAAATCTGTCCCTGGGAGGACAAGTCTTGAACTATCTTGTAACCCTGAGATACTATGTCCACAGCCCAAAGGTCTGGGGCATCTCTTAACCAAGCTTGCCGAAAGAAGGAAAGTCTGCCTCCATCTTGATCCATTTCCGGACCGGGGGCGGATCCTTCATGCCGACTTAGTCTCAGATGAAGATGAAGGCTTCTTTGATTGCTTCCCCTTACTCCAAGACTGATTGGATCTTTAAGAGGACTTGGACTACTTTTGACCTTTGAAGTTACGAATGGAACGAAAATTAGAATTTTTACGTCCCTTAGCCCTATTCTTGTCTTGTGGAAGAAAGAACCCCTTTCCACCCATGATTTCAGAAATTATCTCCGCCAGACCAGGACCAAAAAGAGTCTTGCTCTTGTAAGGTAGCGACAGGAGCTTAGACTTAGAAGTAACATCAGCTGACCAAGATTTTAGCCAGAGAGCCCTGTGAGCTAAAACAGAGAAGCCAGACATCTTGGCACCCAGTCTAATGACTTGCATATTGGCATCCGAGATAAAGGAATTGGCCAGTTTGATAGCCTCGATCCTATCTTGGATCTCTTCTAGCAAAGTCTCTGCTAAACTGAGCTCAGACAAAGCATCACACCAGTAAGATTCTGTGCTTGTTACCGTAGCAATGCAAACAGCAGGTTGCCATTGTAATCCCTGATAAACATACATTTTCTTTAAATAAGCCTCAAGCTTCTTGTCCATGGGATCCTTGAAAGAACAGCTATCCTCTATAGCAATAGTGGTTCTCTTGGCTAAAGTAGAGATAGCTCCTTCTACCTTAGGCACGATGCGCCATGAGTCCCGAATGGAGTCAGCAACAGGAAAACAAAATTTATGCTTACCTGATAAATGTATTTATTTCTTGACACAGTGAATCCACGGATCATCAATTACTGTTGGGAATATCACTCCTGGCCAGCATGAGGAGGCAAAGAGCACCACAGCAAAGTTGTTAAGTATCACCTCCCTTCCCACAACCCCCAGTCATTCGACCGAAGAAAAAGGAGAGAAAGGAAATAACACAAGGTGCAGAGGTGCCTGAGGTTTAAATAAAAAACTGTTTGAAAAACAGGGAGGGCCATGGACTCACTGTGTCAAGAAAGAAAGAAATTCATCAGGAAAGCATACATTTTGTTTTCTTTCTTAAGGCATGGTGAGTCCACGGATCATCAATTACTGTTGGGAATCAATACCCAAGCTAGAGGACACAGATGATAAGGGAGGGCAAGAAAGGTAACCTAAACAGAAGGCACAACTGGCTGCAGAACCTTTCTCCCAAAAGAAGCCTTAGCCAAAGCAAAAGTATCAAATTTATAGAATTTAGAAAAAGTGTGCAAAAAAGACCAAGTCGCAGCCTTACAATTCTGTTCGACAGAGGCCTCATTTTTGAAGGCCCAAGAAGAAGTGGAATGAGCTGTAATTCTCTCAGGAGGCTGCTGTACAGCAGTCTCATTAGCCTTACAAATAACACTTCTCAACCAGAGAAAAAGAAGTGGCATTAGCTTTCTGGCCCTCACTTTTCCCAGAAAAAGCAAACAAACAATGCAGAATACCGACGAAAGTCCTTTGTAACCTGCAGATACAAATTAAGAGCCCGCACAACTTCTAAGTTGTGCAACAAACATTCTTTATGAGGATTAGGACAGAGAGAAGGAACAACAATTTCCTGATTAATATTTCTGTTCAAAACAACCTTAGGAAGAAAAACAAACTTGGTATAGAGAACTGCCTTATCTGCATGAAATATGAGATAAGGAGAATCACACTACAATGCTGAGAGTTCAGAAACCCTCAGAGCAGAAGAAATAGCAATAAGAAACAAAACTTTCCAAGATAATAACTTAATATCTATGGAATGCATAGGCTCAAACGGAGCCTGTTGTAAAACTTTAAGAACAAGATTAAGACTCAAAGGAGGAGCAACTGATTTAAATACAGGCCTGATTCTGACCAGGGCCTGACAAAAGGATTGTAAATCTAGCAGGTCCACAAGACGCTTGTGCAGTAGAATGGATAAAACAGAAATCTGACCTTTAAGGGAACTGACAGATAACCCCTTCTCAAGGCCTTCCTGGAGAAAGGATAAGATCCTTGGGATCCTGACCTTACTCCAAGAAGAACTCACACCAATAAAGATATTTACGTCATATCTTAGGGTAAATCTTTCTAGTAACAGGCTTACGAGCCTGAATCATGGTCTCAATGACCGATTCGGAAAACCCATGCTTAGCTAAAATCAAGCGTTCAATCTCCAAGCAGTCAGCTTCAGAGAAGCGAGATTTGAATGAAGGAAGGGCCCCTGAAGCAGAAGATCCTTCCTCAGCGTAAGTTTCCTCGGAGGTAGAGACGACATCTCTACTAGATCTGCATACCAGATCCTGCGAGGCCACACAGGAGCTATAAGAATCATCGAGAGCAAACGGAGGAAAGAGATATGCCAACTTAAAGTTCCAAGGAACTGCCAGAGCATCTATCAGAAAGGCTTGAGGATCTCTCAATCTCGTACTTTGGGAGCTTGGTGTTCTGACAAGACGCCATCAGATCCAATTCTGGTAACCCCCATTTGGTTGTTAACCTGGAAAACACTTACGGTGGAGTTCCCACTCCCGGGATGGAAAGTCTGTCTGCTCAGGAAATCCGCTTCCCAACTGTCCACTCCTGGAATGTGGATGGCAGATAGACAGCAATTGTGAGCCTCCACCCACTGGATGATCAGTGTCACCTCCTTCATGACTAAGGAACTCCAAGTTTCCCCTTGGTGGTTGATGTAAGCCACTGAGGTTATGTTGTCTGTATGTTCGCTCTCAACTCCAGAATATTTATCGGGAAAACAGATTCCTCCTGAGACCAAAGTCCCTGCTCCTTCAACGAGTCCCAGGCTGCTCTCTGAAAACACATCCCCTGGGACAGATGTTCTTGTGACAGCCACCACGGTAGGGAGTCCCTTGTTGATTGATCCAGAACCATTTTCTGAGATAGATCTGTATAATCCTCGTTCCATTGGGCGAGCATGCATAGCTGCAGAGGTCTTAAATGGAACCAAGCAAACAGAACTATGACCATGGAAGCCACCATCAACCCGATAATTTCATAGATAGAGAATCTATAATGGTTCCTAAGAAGGTTACTCTTGTATTCGGAATAAGAGAACTTTTCTCCAGATTGATCTTCCAACTGTTTTGGACGAGATTCTGCTAGTTGAAAGGATGGTGTCTGAACCAGAATGTCGTCCAGATAAAGCGCCACTGCAATTTCACCTCCTCCTTGCACTGAAGGCAAAGAGAATGACTGGGGGTTGTGGGAAGGGAAGTGATACTTAACAGCTTTGCTGTGGTGCTCTTTGCCTCCTCCTGCTGGCCAGGAGTGATATTCCCAAAAGTAATTGATGATCCGTGGACTCACCGTGTTTTAAGAAAGAAACCTCTTTTTAAAAATGGGAGACAGGGAAAAAGGAATCCCTGGCTTATCCCATTTCTGTGCAATGATCTCCAACACATGGTCAGGGACAGGAAACACTTCTCTAGAGGAAGGAACATCATAGTATTTATTACGTTTACTAGATTTTTTTAGGGTTGACAATGACAGAAGAATCAGAGTCGTCCAAAGTAGCCAGTACATCCTTCAGCAGTAAACGAAGGTGTTCAAGCTTAAATCTGAAGTTTTCTTCTTCAGAGTAAGTCAAAGGAATTACACTGTCAGAATCTGAGATCTCACCCTCAGAAGCTATCGAGGTATCCTCCTCAACCGACTTATGGGGGAGGTCAACCATCACAGCAGAAGAGGGAACAGTCACCTTATTGTCAGAAATACTTAGATTTCCTCTTGCGCTTCCCCATCATGGGAAAGGCAGATAAAGCCGCAGATACCACAGACGATATCTGAGCGGCAAAATCGGAAGGCAAATATACGCCTCCAGGAGGCTGAGAGGAACTTCAGGGAACTGGATGTGATGCCCTAGAGGCTTGGGACGTTTGAGGAGAAAGCTGTGGCATATACTGAACGGCATTATCCTGAGAGACAATAGGCTCAGGGAGTAATTTATCTTTACATTTTAGGGTCCTAGCCAAACATGAGGAACAAAATTGTATAAGTAAAACAATTTGGGCCTCTAAACATAATAAACATTTATCACATGAAACAGAGTCCTGTTCAGTGTCCATAGCTCAGGTATTATCCCAAAAAGGAAAAAAAAAAAAAAAACACAACATTTTCTGACACTTTAAAAAGAACTGTATTCACAGACAGGACACATACTCCTAAAAAACAAAGCAAGGACCACTTCACCACTTTCTAACTGCTTAAAAGCCACCACTACTCTTACTCAAGAGATTGATGTGGACACAGCTTAACCCACATCCTAGCTTGCAGGGAAAAGTACCCAAAAAAGGAAAAAACATAATTTATGCTTACCTGATAAATTCCTTTCTTCTGTAGTGTGATCAGTCCACGGGTCATCATTACTTCTGGGATATTACTCCTCCCCAACAGGAAGTGCAAGAGGATTCACCCAGCAGAGTTGCATATAGCCCCTCCCCTCTACGTCACCCCCAGTCATTCGACCAAGGACCAACGAGAAAGGAGGAACCAAGGGTGTAGTGGTGACTGGAGTATAATTTAAAAATAATTACCTGCCTTAAAAAACAGGGCGGGCCGTGGACTGATCACACTACAGAAGAAAGGAATTTATCAGGTAAGCATAAATTATGTTTTCTTCTGTTAAGTGTGATCAGTCCACGGGTCATCATTACTTCTGGGATACCAATACCAAAGCAAAAGTACACGGATGACGGGAGGGATAGGGAGGCTCTTTTATACAGAAGGAACCACTGCCTGAAGAACCTTTCTCCCAAAAATAGCCTCCGAGGAAGCAAATGTGTCAAATTTGTAAAATTTGGAAAAAGTATGAAGTGAAGACCAAGTTGCAGCCTTGCAAATCTGTTCAACAGAGGCCTCATTCTTAAAGGCCCAAGTGGAAGCCACAGCTCTAGTGGAATGAGCTGTAATTCTTTCAGGAGGCTGCTGTCCAGCAGTCTCATAGGCTAAACGTATTATGCTACGAAGCCAAAAAGAGAGAGAGGTAGCAGAAGCTTTTTGACCTCTCCTCTGACCAGAGTAAACGACAAACAGGGAAGACGTCTGTCGAAATTCTTTAGTTGCCTGTAAGTAAAATTTTAGGGCACGAACTACATCCAGATTGTGCAGAAGACGTTCCTTCGTTGAAGAAGGATTTGGACACAAGGATGGAACAACAATCTCTTGATTGATATTCCTGTTAGTGACTACCTTGGGTAAGAACCCAGGTTTAGTACGCAGAACTACCTTATCCGAATGAAAAATCAAATAAGGAGAATCACAATGTAAGGCTGATAATTCAGAGACTCTTCGAGCCGATGAAATAGCCATTAAAAATAGAACTTTCCAAGATAACAACTTTATATCAATGGAATGGAGGGGTTCAAACGGAACGCCCTGTAAAACGTTAAGAACAAGATTTAAACTCCATGGTGGAGCAACAGTCTTAAACACAGGCTTAATCCTCGCTAAAGCCTGACAAAAAGCCTGAACGTCTGGCACTTCTGACAGACGTTTGTGTAACAGAATAGACAGAGCTGAGATCTGTCCCTTTAATGAACTAGCAGATAAACCCTTTTCTAAACCTTCTTGTAGAAAAGACAATATCCTAGGAATCCTAACCTTACTCCAAGAGTAACCTTTGGATTCACACCAATATAGGTATTTACGCCATATTTTATGGTAAATCTTTCTGGTAACAGGCTTCCTAGCCTGTATTAAGGTGTCAATAACTGACTCAGAAAACCCACGTCTTGATAAAATCAAACGTTCAATTTCCAAGCAGTCAGCTTCAGAGAAGTTAGATTTTGATGTTTGAAAGGACCCTGTATCAGGAGGTCCTGTTTCAGAGGTAGAGACCAAGGTGGACAGGATGACATGTCCACCAGGTCTGCATACCAAGTCCTGCGTGGCCATGCAGGTGCTATCAGAATCACTGATGCTCTCTCCTGTTTGATTCTGGCAATCAATCGAGGAAGCATCGGGAAGGGTGGAAACACATAAGCCATCCTGAAGTTCCAAGGTGCCGTCAGGGCATCTATTAGGACTGCTCCTGGATCCCTGGATCTGGACCCGTACCGAGGAAGCTTGGCGTTCTGTCGAGACGCCATGAGATCTATCTCTGGTTTGCCCCAACGTCGAAGTATTTGGGCAAAGACCTCCGGATGAAGTTCCCATTCCCCCGGATGAAAAGTCTGACGACTTAAGAAATCCGCCTCCCAGTTCTCCACTCCCGGGATGTGGATTGCTGACAGGTGGCAAGAGTGAGACTCTGCCCAGCGAATAATCTTTGATACTTCCATCATTGCTAGGGAGCTCCTTGTCCCTCCCTGATGGTTGATGTAAGCTACAGTCGTGATGTTGTCCGACTGAAACCTGATGAAACCCCGAGTTGTCAACTGGGGCCAAGCCAGGAGGGCGTTGAGAACTGCTCTCAATTCCAGAATGTTTATTGGCAGGAGACTCTCCTCCTGACTCCATTGTCCCTGAGCCTTCAGAGAATTCCAGACGGCACCCCAACCTAGAAGGCTGGCGTCTGTTGTTACAATTGTCCAGTCTGGTCTGCTGAATGGCATCCCCCTGGACAGATGTGGCCGAGAAAGCCACCATAGAAGAGAATTTCTGGTCTCTTGATCCAGATTCAGAGAAGGGGACAAGTCTGAGTAATCCCCATTCCACTGACTTAGCATGCACAATTGCAGTGGTCTGAGGTGTAAGCGAGCAAATAGCACTATGTCCATTGCTGCTACCATTAAGCCGATTACCTCCATGCATTGAGCCACCGATGGGTGTTGAATGGAATGAAAGGTGCGGCAAGCACTTTGAAGTCTTGTTAACCTGTCCTCTGTCAGGTAAATCTTCATTTCTACAGAATCTATAAGAGTCCCCAGGAAGGGAACTCTTGTGAGTGGAACGAGTGAACTTTTCTTTTCGTTCACCTTCCATCCATGTGACCTTAGAAATGCCAGTACTAACTCTGTATGAGACTTGGCAGTTTGAAAGCTTGAAGCTTGTATCAGAATGTCGTCTAGGTAAGGAGCTACCGAAATTCCCCGCGGTCTTAGTACCGCCAGAAGAGCACCTAGAACCTTTGTGAAGATTCTTGGAGCTGTAGCCAATCCGAATGGAAGAGCTACAAACTGGTAATGCCTGTCTAGAAAGGCAAATCTTAGATACCGGTAATGATCTTTGTGAATCGGTATGTGAAGGTAAGCGTCCTTTAAGTCCACTGTGGTCATGTACTGACCTTCTTGGATCATGGGTAAAATTGTCCGGATAGTCTCCATTTTGAATGATGGAACTCTTAGGAATTTGTTTAGGATCTTTAAATCCAGGATTGGTCTGAAAGTTCCCTCTTTTTTGGGAACCACAAACAGATTTGAGTAAAACCCTTGTCCCTGTTCCGACCGTGGAACTGGATGGATTACTCCCATTAACAATAGTTCTTGTATGCAGCGTAGAAACGCTTCTTTCTTTGTTTGGTTTGTCGACAACCTTGACAGATGAAATCTCTCTCTTGGAGGAGAGTGTTTGAAGTCCAGAAGGTATCCCTGAGATATTATCTCTAGCGCCCAGGGATCCTGGACATCTCTTGCCCAAGCCTGGGGAAGAGAGAAAGTCTGCCCCCCACTAGATCCGATCCCGGATCGGGGGCCCTCAATTCATGCTGTTTTAGTGGCAGCTGCAGGCTTCCTGGCCTGCTTGCCCTTGTTCCAGGACTGGTTAGGTCTCCAGCCTTGTCTGTAGCGAGCACCAGATCCTTCTTGTTTTGGAGTAGTGGAAGTTGATGCTGCTCCTGCTTTGAAATTCCGAAAGGAACGAAAATTAGACTGTCTAACCTTAGGTTTGGCTTTGTCTTGAGGTAGGGCGTGGCCCTTACCTCCTGTAATGTCAGCGATAATTTCTTTCAAACCAGGCCCAAATAAGGTCTGTCCCTTGAAAGGTATATTAAGTAATTTGGACTTAGAAGTTACATCAGCTGACCAGGATTTTAGCCACAGTGCTCTGCGCGCTTGAATGGCGAATCCGGAATTCTTCGCCGTAAGTTTAATTAAATGTACTACGGCTTCCGAAATGAATGAATTAGATAGCTTAAGTACTCTAAGCCTGTCTGAAATGTCGTCCAGCGTAGCTGAACCAAGGTTCTCTTCTAGAGACTCAATCCAGAATGCCGCTGCAGCCGTGATCGGCGCAATGCATGCAAGGGGTTGCAATATAAAACCTTGTTGAACAAACATTTTCTTAAGGTAACCCTCTAATTTTTTATCCATTGGATCTGAAAAGGCACAGCTATCCTCTACCGGGATAGTGGTACGTTTAGCTAAAGTAGAAACTGCTCCCTCCACCTTAGGGACCGTTTGCCATAAATCCCGTGTGGTGGTGTCTATTGGAAACATCTTTCTAAATATTGGAGGGGGTGAGAACGGCACACCGGGTCTATCCCACTCCTTAGTAATAATTTCAGTTAGTCTTTTAGGTATAGGAAAAACGTCAGTACTTGTTGGTACAGCAAAATATTTATCCAACCTACACATTTTCTCAGGTATTGCAACTGTGTTACAATCATTCAGGGCCGCTAACACCTCCCCTAGTAAAACCCGGAGGTTTTCCAGCTTAAATTTAAAATTTGAAATATCTGAATCCAATCTGTTTGGATCAGAACCGTCAGCCGCAGAATGAAGCTCTCCGTCCTCATGTTCTGCAAGTTGTGACGCAGTATCTGACATGGCCCTAAGATTATCAGCGCACTCTGTTCTCAACCCAGAGTGATCACGCTTGCCCCTTAGTTCTGGTAATTTAGCCAAAACCTCAGTCATAACAGTAGCCATATCTTGTAATGTTATTTGTAATGGCCGCCCAGATGTACTTGGCGTCGCCATATCGCGCACGTCCCGAGCGGGAGATGCAGGTACTGTCACGTGAGGCGAGTTAGTCGGCATAACTCTCCCCTCGTTGTTTGGTGAAATTTGTTCAATTTGTACAGATTGACTTTTATTTAATGTAGCATCAATACAGTTAGTACATAAATTTCTATTGGGCTCCACCTTGGCTTTAGTACAAATAGTACAGGTCTCATCTTCTGAATCAGACATGTTTAACAAACTAGCAAATAAACTTGCAATTTGGAAATACTATACAAGTAAAATACAATGAAAAAAACGAACTGTGCTTGAAAAGCACTGAATATATATAACAGATGAAATCAATCAGCTTTGTAAAACAAATGCAACTTAGCAAAGGCTTGTACCCAGTAGCAAGAAATAACTAACCCTGAGGCATAAAAAAGTTAAAGAATAAACGTTTTTTATCACAGTCAACTACAATCTTACAGCTCTGTTAGATTACTTCCCTCAAATTAGCTTTGAAGATCCCTGGGTTCTGTAGAGATAAACCGGAACATGCAGGAAAAAACAATGAGCTTTTGACTGAAATTTTTGATGCGTAGCAAAAGCGCCAAAAAAGGTCCCACCCCCTCACACACAACAGTGAGAGAGATTAAAAACTGTCATAATTAGATCCAGCAACTGCCAAGTGGAAAAATAGTGCCCAAACATTTTATTCACCCAGTACCTCAGAAAATGAAAACGATTTTACATTCCAGCAAAAACGTTAAACATAATTAAGAGTTATTAAAAAGCCTGTTGTATTTCTATTAGGCTAAAGTCTTAAATACACAGTGTAATTCCAGTGAAGTACCATTCTCCAGAATACTAAAATGTAAATTATACATACATGATATAATGTCGGTATGGCAGGATTTTCACAGCAATTCCATTGTTAGAAAATAAAAACTGCTACATACCTTTTGCAGAATAAACTGCCCGCTGTCCCCTGATCTGAAGTTTACCTCTCCTCAGATGGCCGAGAAACAGCAATATGATCTTAACAACTCCGGCTAAAATCATAGTAAAAACTCTGGTAGATTCTTCTTCAAACTCTACCAGAGAAGGAATAACACACTCCGGTGCTATTAAAAAATAACTAACTTTTGATTGAAGAAATAATAATAAAATCACCATAGTCCTCTCACACATCCTATCTAGTCGTTGGGTGCAAGAGAATGACTGGGGGTGACGTAGAGGGGAGGGGCTATATGCAACTCTGCTGGGTGAATCCTCTTGCACTTCCTGTTGGGGAGGAGTAATATCCCAGAAGTAATGATGACCCGTGGACTGATCACACTTAACAGAAGAAATATATCTTCAGACACCAACTTCACATCCTCCATTGACAGAAGCAAAGAGAATGACTGGGGTTATGGGTAAGGGAAGTAACAATTACCCATAACCCCATTAACTGACCAGGAGTGAATATCCCACTAGTAATTGGAATGACGTTGCAGACTCTCCGGGGTCCATCCGATAAAAATCGTCGCCCGCAAAAGCCGGCGACGCCAATATTTGCGCGGGTTTGGTATCACATATACGGCGTAACCTAGAAGTTACGCGCGTATATTTCTGCCGTCGCCCGTAGTTTTTTGGGCTATAGGCAGGTATACCAAACCCGCGCAGTTTGGTATCCAATATGCAGCGTAAGGACTTACGTGGCGAAAATGGAGAAAACTTACTCCATTTTCACCTCGCCACAAAAAGCAGCCGTAAGAAGCCTTACGCTGACTATTGGAGCCCCGTAACTCCCTAAACTGGCTGCTAAAATAAACCTAACACCTAACGCATGCGCAATGTCTATCTCCCTGTCAACCGCGATCTGCTAAAATAAACCTAACACCTAACGCATGCGCAATGTCTATCTACCTGTCAACCGCGATCCACCCCCCCCGAAATCCCTAATAAAGTTATTAACCCCTAAACCGCCGCTCCCGGACCCCGCCGCCATCTACATAAACTAACCCCCTACTGTGAGCCCCTAAAACCACTGCCATCTACCTTATCTATCCCCTAATTAGAACCCCTTACACCGCCGCCATCTACCTTATCTATCCCCTAATCTGACCCCTTACACCGCCGCCACCTATATAAAAATTATTAACCCCTAATCTAATCCCCCTATACCGCCGCCAGCTATATTAATATTATTAACCCCTAATGTAAGCCACTTACACCGCCGCCATCTCTATTAAAATGATTAACCCCTTATTTAATCTACCTACCCCGCCGCCAGCTATATTATCTATATTAACCCTAAGTATATTATAGTTAATATAGGTATTACATTATATATATTAACTATATTAACCCTAATTATATTAGGGTTAATATAGTTAATATAGTTACTATAGTATTTATATTAACTATATTAACTCTATCTAACCCTAACACCCCTAACTAAATTTATATTAAATTAATCTAATTCATTTATAAACTAAAATATTCCTATTTAAATCTAAATACTTACCTATAAAATAAACCCTAAGATAGCTACAATATAATTAATAATTACATTGTAGCTATGTTAGGGTTAATATTTATTTTACAGGTAAATTGTTAATTATTTTAACTAGGTATAATAGCTATTAAATAGTTATTACCTATTTAATAGCTACCTAGTTAAAATAATTACCCAATTACCTGTAAAATAAATCTTAACCTAAGTTACAAATACACCTACACTATCAATAAATTAAATAAACTACAAACATCTATCTAAAAATACAATTAAATTAACTAAACTAAATTACAAAAATAAACAAAAACACTAAATTACAAAAAAATAAAAAAAAAAGATTACAAGATTTTTAAGCTAATTACACCTATTCTAAGCCCCCTAATAAAATAATAAACCCCCAAAATAAAAAAAATTTCCTGCCCTATTCTAAATTAAACAAATTTCAAAGCTCTTTACCTTACCAGCCCTTAAAAGGGCCTTTTGTGGGGCATGCCCCAAATAATTCAGCTCTTTTGCATACAAATACAATACCCCCCCCCATTACAACCCACCACCCACATACCCCTATTCTAAAACCACCCAAACCCCCCTTAAAAAAGCCTAACACTACCCCCCTGAAGATCTCCCTACCTTGTCTTCACCACACCGGGCCGAACTCCTGATCCGATCCGGGCGATGTCTTCCTCCAAGCGGCAAAGAAGAATTCTTCCTCCGGCGATGTCTTCCTCCAAGCGGCAAAGAAGAATTCTTCCTCCGGCGACGTCTTCCTCCAAGCGGCAGCAAAGTCTTCATTCTTCCGGCGGCATCTTCAATCTTCTTTCTTCGCTCCGCCGCCGTGGAGCATCCATCCCGGACGACTACTGAACTACGAATGATGTACCTTTAAATGACGTCATCCAAGATGGCGTCCGCCGAATTCCGATTGGCTGATAGGATTCTATCAGCCAATCGGAATTAAGTTAGAAAAATCTGATTGGCTGATTGAATCAGCCAGATTCAAGTTCAATCCGAATGGCTGATCCAATCAGCCAATCAGATTGAGCTCGCATTCTATTGGCTGATCGGAACAGCCAATAGAATGCGAGCTCAATCTGATTGGCTGATTGGATCAGCCAATCGGATTGAACTTGAATCTGATTGGCTGATTCAATCAGCCAATCAGATTTTTCTAACTTAATTCCGATTGGCTGATAGAATCCTATCAGCCAATCGGAATTCGGCGGACGCCATCTTGGATGACGTCATTTAAAGGTACATCATTCGTAGTTCAGTAGTCGTCCGGGATGGATGCTCCGCGGCGGCGGAGCGAAGAAAGAAGATTGAAGATGCCGCCGGAAGAATGAAGACTTTGCTGCCGCTTGGAGGAAGACGTCGCCGGAGGAAGAATTCTTCTTTGCCGCTTGGAGGAAGACATCGCCGGAGGAAGAATTCTTCTTTGCCGCTTGGAGGAAGACATCGCCCGGATCGGATCAGGAGTTCGGCCCGGTGTGGTGAAGACAAGGTAGGGAGATCTTCAGGGGGGTAGTGTTAGGCTTTTTTAAGGGGGGTTTGGGTGGTTTTAGAATAGGGGTATGTGGGTGGTGGGTTGTAATGGGGGGGGTATTGTATTTGTATGCAAAAGAGCTGAATTATTTGGGGCATGCCCCACAAAAGGCCCTTTTAAGGGCTGGTACGGTAAAGAGCTTTGAAATTTGTTTAATTTAGAATAGGGCAGGGAATTTTTTTTATTTTGGGGGTTTATTATTTTATTAGGGGGCTTAGAATAGGTGTAATTAGCTTAAAAATCTTGTAATCTTTTTTTTTTTTTTTTGTAATTTAGTTTAGTTAATTTAATTGTATTTTTAGATAGATGTTTGTAGTTTATTTAATTTATTGATAGTGTAGGTGTATTTGTAACTTAGGTTAGGATTTATTTTACAGGTAATTGGGTAATTATTTTAACTAGGTAGATATTAAATAGTTAATAACTATTTAATAGCTATTATACCTAGTTAAAATAATTAACAATTTACCTGTAAAATAAATATTAACCCTAACATAGCTACAATGTAATTATTAATTATATTGTAGCTATCTTAGGGTTTATTTTATAGGTAAGTATTTAGATTTAAATAGGAATATTTTAGTTTATAAATGAATTAGATTAATTTAATATAAATTTAGTTAGGGGTGTTAGGGTTAGATAGAGTTAATATAGTTAATATAAATACTATAGTATCTATATTAACCCTAATATAATTAGGGTTAATATAGTTAATATATATAATGTAATAACTATATTAACTATAATATACTTAGGGTTAATATAGATAATATAGCTGGCGGCGGGGTAGGTAGATTAAATTAGGGGTTAATCATTTTAATAGAGATGGCTGCGGTGTAAGGGGCTTACATTAGGGGTTAATAATTTTAATATAGATGGCGGCAGTGTTAGGGGCTCACTTTAGGGGGTTATAGATATAATATAGCTGGCGGCGGGGTACGGGAGCGACGGTTTAGGGGTTAATAGCTTTTTTATTGTTAGGATAGTGAGGGGGGATAGCGGATAGAGGGTTAGACGTGTCGGGCTATGTTAGGGAGGCGTGTTAGACTTGTCGGGCTATGTTAGGGAGGCGTGTTAGACAGTGCGGGTGTTTTAGACTTTAGTCAGGTTTTATAGGTGCCGGCAGTTTCTAACGTGCCGCAAGTCACTGGCGACGCCAGAAATTTGTACTTGCGCAGATTTCTGGACATCGCTGGTTTGTCAGACTTACGGCACGTTAGCATCTGACGGCGACTTATATGGGATAGCTCGAGTTGCGAGCTGAAACTGCGGGCGACGCCGGTTTCCTCGCTTGCGCCGCAAACTGCGATCTATATCGGATCGCGCCCTCCATGTCTCAGGAAAGAAAAAAAGAAAATGTATATATATATATATATATGTGTGGTAGAAAGGGGGGTCACCAGCGCTAAAACTAAAGTAAGAGAAATACCTGGTACGTTATAGATTGTGTAAATAAAATATTTCAGTAATAAAAGATGTGGTGATTTTGTTATAGTAAGACTGCACTCACTAGGTTAGTCAGTAATGCAACTTAAACTTATATGTAAAAATAAGTATAGGAAATTTAAGCGTGCAGCCTGAAGTATGAGTCAGTGTACCCGTGTCACTGAATGGAGTATGGGATGAAAGAGAAAATTCTCAAAAGTTAATGGGCGCACTGCTAAACAATTATAAATAATGTAATAGTAATAAACAAAGTTCAAAAAACCAATTGGTTGGTACAGTTTAGTTCTTTCCCAGTAAAGTTCTGGTATAGGGTAAGTGATAGCGCTTACCAGAGCCAACCTCAATCCTATGAGGTAAGTGATCAGCAATGGGGTAAAGATGATCCCTTTGGAACTGTGTGCTCTCGTAGAAATCTTTAGGTATCTGTTGCTTCTTGTTAATGGAGATCCTGGACTCTCTTGTGTTTGCAAGAATGATTCTTTGGTTCTCTTTATGGTAATAGCTGGAGTACTGGAGGTTGTTCCTGGAACTTGTTGATGGAATGGAAATCTTGGACTCTCAATGGATTCCTTCTTCTTTCAGAAGCCTGGATGTGCAATTTTCTCATAGATGGATAGAAAAAGAGAAAAACAACATAGAGTAGTACTGCAAAATGATATAAGCAGAAACTAAATGTATGTCCTGGTGTGGAGTAAGAATATTGCGCTTACCAGAGCAAACCTCAATCCTATGAGGTAAGTGATCAGCAAGGTGTTAGAGATGGTGTTTAAGATGTTTCAAGCAAAACCTGGTCTCTTTTCATCTGGGGGAATGGTAATCCTGGACTCTCTAATTGGAGTAGGAACGGTCCTTTGGTCCACTCGTTGTAGATATTGTACAAGAGTGTCTTGGGTATCTTTATATCAGAATGAAATCCTGGGCTCTCTATGTATTTATTCTCTCTTTTGGGATGTCGCTTGTCCTCATGAGAGATAAGTTATAGAAAACAAAAGGGCAGTTTTTTCCTCTGAAGAAGAAGTAACGTTATTACTTCGAAACGCGTAAGGATTACTTACTACACAGTGGGCTGACAGGTCCTGCTAGAATCGGCATCCTCAATTATTTATTCCACATTCCTTTCACTTACCACCGGTATTGTATCAGGAATATCTGGTATCTGCCATTGTTGAATCGCACAGATTTACCAACGGCTGCTTATTTCTGTCACCTTTTGTTTTAGCAGCATGACATTTCAGCTGAACAACTATCTTTTGCTGTTCTAAAACACATTTATTTGCAGCCTATCCCGGAACATAGAGTGTTTTCCAGGGTATTTGAATGCCATTGCTTTTTAAACCTAATATCAAGTCATAAAGGTTTTTAATGTCAATACCTTTTTAGTATTTATTTTCTATCTGTAATAAACAGTTATTTTTATTTTACGGTATCACACTATGTCTATGTCTCTGCCCTTTTGTTTTCTATAACTTATCTCTCATGAGGACAAGCGACATCCCAAAAGAGAGAATAAATACATAGAGAGCCCAGGATTTCATTCTGATATAAAGATACCCAAGACACTCTTGTACAATATCTACAACGAGTGGACCAAAGGACCGTTCCTACTCCAATTAGAGAGTCCAGGATTACCATTCCCCCAGATGAAAAGAGACCAGGTTTTGCTTGAAACATCTTAAACACCATCTCTAACACCTTGCTGATCACTTACCTCATAGGATTGAGGTTTGCTCTGGTAAGCGCAATATACTTACTCCACACCAGGACATACATTTAGTTTCTGCTTATATCATTTTGCAGTACTACTCTATGTTGTTTTTCTCTTTTTCTATCCATCTATGAGAAAATTGCACATCCAGGCTTCTGAAAGAAGAAGGAATCCATTGAGAGTCCAAGATTTCCATTCCATCAACAAGTTCCAGGAACAACCTCCAGTACTCCAGCTATTACCATAAAGAGAACCAAAGAATCATTCTTGCAAACACAAGAGAGTCCAGGATCTCCATTAACAAGAAGCAACAGATACCTAAAGATTTCTACGAGAGCACACAGTTCCAAAGGGATCATCTTTACCGCATTGCTGATCACTTACCTCATAGGATTGAGGTTGGCTCTGGTAAGCGCTATCACTTACCCTATACCAGAACTTTACTGGGAAAGAACTAAACTGTACCAACCAATTGGTTTTTTGAACTTTGTTTATTACTATTACATTATTTATAATTGTTTAGCAGTGCGCCCATTAACTTTTGAGAATTTTCTCTTTCATCCCATATATATATATATATATATATATATATATATATATATATATATATATATATATATATATATGAAAATGTATGCTTACCTGATAAATTTGTTTCTTTTTAGACACGATGAGTCCACGTATCATCATCCTTACTTGTGGGATTTCACCTCCTGGTCAGCAGGAGGAGGCAAAGAGCACCACAGCAGAACTGCCATATATAGCTCCTCCCTAACCTCCCACTCCAGTCATTCGACCGAAATTAGGAAGAGAAAGGAAAAGCCAAGGTGCAGAGGTGTCTGAAGTTTACTAAAATTAACAACCTGTCTTAAGAGAAAACAGGTCGGGCCGTGGACTCATTGTGTCTAAAAAGAAACAAATTTATCAGGTAAGCATAAATTTTCTTTTCTTTTTAAAGACACGGTGAGTCCACGGATCATCATCCTTACTTGTGGGATACAATACCAAAGCTAGAGTACACGGATGATAAGGGAGGGACAAGTCAGGGAACCTAAACGGAAGGCACCACTGCTTGAAGAACCTTCCTCCCAAAAACAACCTCAGCCGCGGCAAAAGTATCAAATTTGTAAAATTTAGAAAAAGTATGAAGAGAAGACCAAGTTTCAGCCTTGCAAATCTGTTCCATAGAAGCTTCATTCTTGAATGCCCATGAAGAAGCAACCGCCCTAGTGGAATGAGCCTTACTTCTTTCAGGAGGCTGCTGTCCAGCAGTCTCATATGCAAATCGGATGATACTCCTTAACCAAAAAGAAAGAGGTAGCCGTAGCTTTCTGACTCCTACGTTTTCCAGAAAAAACTACAGAGAAGACTGACGAAAGTCTTTAGTCGCTTGTAAGTAAAACTTCAAAGCACGGACTACGTCCAAATTATGTAGAAGTCTTTCCTTCTGAGAAGGAGGATTAGGACACAAGGAAGGAACAACAATCTCCTGATTAATGTTCCTGTCTGAAACAACCTTAGGAAGAAACCCCAGTTTAGTACGTAAAACTACTTTATCCGAATGAAAAAGAAGATAAGGCGAATTGTATTGCAACGCCGAAAGTTCAGACACTCTTCGAGCTGAAGAAATAGCAACAAGAAATAAAACTTTCCAAGATAACTTAATATCTAAGGAATGCATAGGCTCAAACGGAGCCCCTTTAAGAACTTTAAGAACTAAATTCAGACTCCATGGAGGAGTAATTGGTTTGAACACAGGCCTGATCCTAACCAGGGCCTGACAAAAGGACTGAACATCTGGAACATCAGCCAGACATTTGTGTAACAAAATAGATAAGGCAGAGATCTGACCCTTTAGGGAACTTGCCGATAAACCCTTTTCCAATCCGTCTTGGAGAAAAGACAAAATTCTGGGAATCCTAACTCTACTCCATGAGTAGCCCTTGGATTCACACCAATGAAGATATTTACGCCATATCTTCTAATAAATCTTTCTAGTTACAGGCTTACGAGCCTGAATCAAGGCCTTTATGACCGAGTCAGAAAACCCCCGCTTGGATAAAATTAAGCGTTCAATCTCCAAGCAGTCAGCTTCAGAGAAATAAGATTTGGATGAAGGAAGGGACCTTGAATGAGAAGATCCTTCCTTAATGGCAGTCTCCAAGGTGGCAGGGATGACATGTCCACCAGGTCGGCATACCAAATCCTGCGAGGCCACGCCAGAGCAATGAGGATCACTGATGCCTTCTCCTGTTTGATTCGAGCAATGACCCAAGGAAGAAGAGTAAACGGAGGTAAAAGATAGGCTAGGCTGAAGGACCAAGGAACTGCTAGAGCATCTATCAGCTCCGCCTGAGGATCCCTGGACCTTGACCCGTATCTCGGAAACTTGGCATTCTGACGAGATGCCATGAGATCTAACTCCAGCCGACCCCATTTGAGAATCAGGTTGGAGAAAACCTCCGGATGGAGTTCCCACTCTCCCAGATGAAAGGTCTGCCTGCTCAGAAAATCCGCCTCCCAATTGTCCACCCCTGGGATATGGATCGCTGACAGATGGCAAGAATGGGCCTCCGTCCACCGGATTATCTTGGCTACCTCGGTCATCGCTAAGGAACTCCTCGTTCCTCGCTGATTATTGATGTAAGCCACTGTCGTTATGTTGTCCGTCTGGAATCTGAAGAACTGGGCCGAAGCCAACTGAGGCCAGGCGAGCATTGAAGATCGCTCTCAGTTCCAGGATGCCTGAGTCCACACTCCCTGAGCCTTTAGGGAACCCCAGATAGCTCCCCACCCTAGAAGGCTGGCATCTGTTGTCACAATCACCCAGGATGGTCTGCGAAAGCATGTTCCCTTGGATAGATGACCTACAGACAACCACCATTGAAGTGAGTTCCTTGTCTCCTGTTCCAGGATTATTCGAGCAGACAAGTCTGCATAATCTCCATTCCACAGCCTGAGCATGTTAAACTGCAGAGGTCTGAGGTGAAACCGAGCAAACGAGATGATGTCCATTGCCGCCACCATCAGTCCGATTACTTTCATGAACTGGGCCACTGACGGCTGAGGATTGGACTGGAGGGCTCGACAGGTATCTAGAATCTTTGATTTCCTGACCTCTGTCAGAAAAATCCTCAAAGATATAGAATCAATTAGAGTTCCCAAGAAAGTCACCCTTGTCTTTGGGATTAAGGAACTCTTTTCCAGATTTTTCTTCTACCCGTGAGATCTCAAGAAGGATAGTACGATGTTGGTATGGGACTTTGTGGGGCTTGCTGACAAGATGGCGCCTGGATTAGAATATTGTCCAGATAAGGCGCCACCACAATGCCCCTCGGTCTTAGAACCGCCAGCAGAGACCCCAGAACCTTTGTGAAAATTCTGGGTGCCGTGGCCAGCCCGAAAGGAAGAGCCACGAACTGGAAGTGTTTGTCCAGAAAGGCAAACCTTAGGAACTTGTGATGATCTCTGTGGATAGGAACATGAAGATATGCATCCTTTAAGTCCACTGTTGTCATAAATTGACCCTCCTGGATCAATGGAAGAATGGTACGAATAGTTTCCATCTTGAAAGATGGAACTCTGAGAAATTTGTTTAGACTCTTGAGGTCTAAGGTAGGTCTGAAAGTTCCCTCCTTTTTGGGAACCACAAACCGATTTGAATAAAAACCCCGCCCGTGCTCCTGCACAGGAACGGGAATAATTACTCCCAGGGAGGAGAGGTCTCTTACACAATGTAAGAACGCCTCTTTTTATCAGGTTTGCAGATAATCTTGAAAGAAGAAATCTTCCTCGAGGAGGAAAATTTTTGAACTCTTATTTGTATCCCTGGGATACTATTTCTATAGCCCAGGGATCCTGAACATCTCGCACCCAAGCCTGAATGAAGAAAGAAAGTCGGTCCCCCACCAGATCCAGTCCTGGATCGGGGGCATGCCTTTCATGCTGTTTTGGAGTCAGCAGCAGGCTTCTTGGACTGTTTACCCTTGTTCCAAGGCTGGTTGGGTCTCCAAGTAGGCTAAGATTGGGAATAGTTTCCTTCCTGTTTATTGGAGGAAGAGAAGGAATTTCCCTTGAAATTTCGAAAGGAACGAAAATTACTTTGTCGTCCTCTTTGTTTATTTCTCTTATCCTAAGAAAGGAGATGACCCTTACCTCCCGTGATATCAGAGATAATTTTCTTCAGAACAGGTCTAAACAAGGTCTTTTCCTTGTAAGGAATTGCTAGAAGCTTAGATTTGGATGACACATCCGCAGACCAAGGTTTTAACCACAAGGCTCTGCGGGCTAGGATAGAGAACCCTGAACTCTTATCTGCCAATTTAGTAATTTGCAGAGAAGCATCCGTAATAAAAGCATTGGCTAACTTCAGAGCTTTAATCCTATCCTGGATCTCTTCTAGAGAAGTCTCAGACTTGAGAGCCTCGGACAGAGCATCAAACCAATAAGCTGCCGCACTGGTGACAATAGCAATGCATGCAGCCAGCTGCAATAGCAGACCCTGGTGAACATAAATCTTTTTAAGTAAACCCTCCAACTTCTTGTCCATGGGGTCTTTAAAGGCACAACTATCCTCAATAGGAATAGTAGTTCGCTTGGCTAAGGTGGAGATAGCCCCTTCCACCTTAGGAACCGATTGCCAAGTTTCTTTGACAGCTTCAGCTATAGGAAACATCTTTTTGAAAATAGGGGAAGGAGAGAAGGGAATACTTGGCATCTCCCATTCTTTAGAAACAATCTCCGAAGCTCGCTTAGGAACTGGAAAAACATCTGAGTAAGTAGGAACTTCGAAATATCTGTACAATTTACTCTATTTCGCCTGAGCAACCACTACTGTAGAATCACAATCATCTAGGGTAACCAAAACCTCCCTGAGTAACAGACGGAGGTGTTCTAGTTTAAATCTGAAAGAGACAAGCTCTGAATCAGTCAAAGGCAATGAACTCTGAGTCTGAAATCTCGCCTTCTGACAAAACCTCTATACCCTCCATTCTCAGTTCCCTGGGAAGGTACCTCTGAGACTGCCACTATGGCACCAGAAACCTCACTGATAACATGGTTGTCTTTCCTCTTACGCTTGCCTTGTAGCATAGGAAAAGCAGACAACGCACCAGAAATTGAGGAAGACACAACTGTAGCTATGTCTTTTAAAGTAACTCCAGCAGGAGCTAGAGTAGAAGTACAGGGCACTGCTTGAGCGGGCACTAAAGTTTGGGATGCTTGGGGAGAAAGCTGCGGCATACACTGACTCTTCATTAGAGACCTGAGAAGCATCCGTATTAGAAAAATTTTGATCATGAAAAATTCTCTCTTTATAACTTAAAGCCCTCTCAATACATGAGGGACAAAAAGGAATTGGTGGTTTCACATTGGCATCAAAACACATGGAGAAAGTAACATTTTTCCACGGCTCCAATGTCCATACTGAAACAAATAAAATTAACCTTCAAAAAAAAAAATACATATATATATATATATATATATATTTATTTTTTTTTAATCAAAAAAACGTTACTGGCACTTTAAAACTTAAAAAGGAAACTTTCTTACTTGCAGAAGAAAAACGTTTCTCAAATCAAAGTGCGAAGTAACTCACAATATCAACATAACAAATGCTACTGTGGCTTTAAATTTTAAAACGTCCACTATTTTACTGCTACTAAGTAAAGAGACGTATTGACAGGAAACAAACTAAAATTCAGACCCCTTTACACCTCAGCAGCTCTGCTGAGGCGCCTACCTGACCACCGGACTCCTGCTATGTAGAGAAAACGATCCGGATATACAGGGCTGAATAGAGCACTAACCGCTTGCTTAATAACTGCAAACACCATGCGGTTCAAGTGCAAAGTAGCTCAGCCGTTCCTTATATACAAGAGAAGGCTGAGTGATGCGCAGTTCAGAGAACACGGAGCGAAAACAGTAGCCCCGCCCATCGTGGGCGTCACTAAACAAACCACCATCGGCTTCATAAGAAAAGTAAGCCGTTATTATCAAAACACCGAAACAAACATGCAGCATATCTGCCTGCCCCAGTGCTCCTGTACTTGTGCTGCCATTAATAAAAAAACTCTTTAACATAAAGAGTGTCATGTCCCAACATAAAGCTTCCCAGCCTCTGAGCCTTATGTGAATGCCTTTATTTAAAGTGCCCACTTTTCTCTGTCATTTTTCTGTAGCTCCAGAATAAAGAAAAAGTCAGCACTTACCTTAAAGCTGTCCGACAGCAAGACAGTCCAGCAGATTTAAGAGGTCCTCTCCCTCCCATAGCCCTGTGGAAAATGATGAAGCCTGAGTTAACATTGCTTAGGCTATCAGGATTAGGGCAGCATAAATGTATGGGAGGCGCAGTGAGAATTACAGTATGTCCCACCAGTTCCCATTGCTTTAAAGCCACCAAAAGCTCTACTGAAGAGACTGATCGGGACTATGGCTATACCCTAGAACAAAGCAGCACAATCTTGTACTACTTTAAAAATAATAAACTCTTGATTGAAGAATCTAATCTAATACCTCACTTTACCTCTTCCTATAACTAGCATAGGCAAAGAGAATGACTGGAGTGGGAGGGAAGGGAGGAGCTATATATGGCAGTTCTGCTGTGGTGCTCTTTGCCTCCTCCTGCTGGCCAGGAGGTGAAAGCCCACAAGGGTGATGATCCGTGGACTTGTGTCTTTAAAAAGAAATAAATATATATATATATATATATATATATTTTATAATCAGTCTTTTAGTGAAAGTGAATGTCAATTTTTATGCTAAAGTGCCTGGTTTTTAAAAATTTTATTAAAAACAGGGGCACTTTAATTCATCAAAATTTACATTTCACTCGTTGTGAAAAAATACTTACCTTTTAAACTTGACAGCCGCTCCAGCTTCTTCCGGTCGTCGCAAGCCATTTCTGACGTCAGAAATAATGGATCGGTCATCCTCCAATCACGGCTTCCCCCACAGGGGAATCAGTGTCTAATTCAACGCCATGATTGGAGGAAGACGGATTCCTCATTTTAGACCCAGGAAGAGGCTTTGCGAAGGGCGGAGGAAGCTGGAGCGGCTGTCAAGATTAAAAGGTAAGTATTTTTTCACAACACAAGTGAAATGTTAATTTTGATGAATTAAAGTGCCCCTGTTTTTAATTGAATTTTTAAAAACCTGGCACTTTAGCATCAAAATTTACATTCACTTTAATTGCAGACATGACAGCCTAAAAAAACGTGTGAAATAATTGTCTTAATTTTTAGGAACTTGGTGCATCAAATAAGGGGCTACATGTATATATAGCACAAATTTGGAGTGCGCAATATATAACTAAACAGCGCACTTTGCTCAGAAAATGTTTTGTTTTTTTAAACAAGTGCAATATTTACTTATTTGTTACATACTCCAGTTTTGAGCTATAAATACAAATAAACCCTCATCTGATAAAGCTGGGAGTGCAGTTTCTAAAAACAGAATTTATGTTTACCTGATAAATTTCTTTCTCCAACGGTGTGTCCGGTCCACGGCGTCATCCTTACTTGTGGGATATTCTCTTCCCCAACAGGAAATGGCAAAGAGCCCAGCAAAGCTGGTCACATGATCCCTCCTAGGCTCCGCCTACCCCAGTCATTCGACCGACGTTAAGGAGGAATATTTGCATAGGAGAAACCATATGGTACCGTGGTGACTGTAGTTAAAGAAAATAAAATATCAGACCTGATTAAAAAAACCAGGGCGGGCCGTGGACCGGACACACCGTTGGAGAAAGAAATTTATCAGGTAAACATAAATTCTGTTTTCTCCAACATAGGTGTGTCCGGTCCACGGCGTCATCCTTACTTGTGGGAACCAATACCAAAGCTTTAGGACACGGATGAAGGGAGGGAGCAAATCAGGTCACCTAAATGGAAGGCACCACGGCTTGCAAAACCTTTCTCCCAAAAACAGCCTCAGAAGAAGCAAAAGTATCAAACTTGTAAAATTTGGTAAAAGTGTGCAGTGAAGACCAAGTCGCTGCCCTACATATCTGATCAACAGAAGCCTCGTTCTTGAAGGCCCATGTGGAAGCCACAGCCCTAGTGGAATGAGCTGTGATTCTTTCGGGAGGCTGCCATCCGGCAGTCTCGTAAGCCAATCTGATGATGCTTTTAATCCAAAAAGAGAGAGAGGTAGAAGTTGCTTTTTGACCTCTCCTTTTACCTGAATAAACAACAAACAAGGAGGATGTTTGTCTAAAATCCTTTGTAGCATCTAAATAGAATTTTAGAGCGCGAACAACATCCAAATTGTGCAACAAACGTTCCTTCTTTGAAACTGGTTTTGGACACAGAGAAGGTACGATAATCTCCTGGTTAATGTTTTTGTTAGAAACAACTTTTGGAAGAAAACCAGGTTTAGTACGTAAAACCACCTTATCTGCATGGAACACCAGATAAGGAGGAGAACACTGCAGAGCAGATAATTCTGAGACTCTTCTAGCAGAAGAAATCGCAACTAAAAACAAAACTTTCCAAGATAATAACTTAATATCAACGGAATGTAAGGGTTCAAACGGAACCCCCTGAAGAACTGAAAGAACTAAATTGAGACTCCAAGGAGGAGTCAAAGGTTTGTAAACAGGCTTGATTCTAACCAGAGCCTGAACAAAGGCTTGAACATCTGGCACAGCTGCCAGCTTTTTGTGAAGTAATACCGACAAGGCAGAAATCTGTCCCTTCAGGGAACTTGCAGATAATCCTTTTTCCAATCCTTCTTGAAGGAAGGATAGAATCCTAGGAATCTTAACCTTGTCCCAAGGGAATCCTTTAGATTCACACCAACAGATATATTTTTTAAACTGAACACACTTTATTACTGCAATTGCGAAAAAACATGAAGGAATTGTTCAAAATTCACCAAATTTTCACCACAGCGTCTTAAAGCCTTGAAAATATTGCACACCAATTTTGGAAGCTTTAATCCTTAAAATAACGGAACCGGAGCCGTTTTAAGCTTTAAACCCCTTTACAGTCCCTGGTATCTGCTTTGCTGAGACCCAACCAAACCCAAAGGGGAATACGATACCAAATGACGCCTTCAGAAGTCTTTTATAAGTATCAGAGCTCCTCTCACATGCGACTGCATGCCATGCCTCTCAAAAACAAGTGCGCAACACCGGCGCGAAAATGAGACTCTGCCTATGCTTTGGGAAAGCCCCTAAAGAATAAGGTGTCTAAAACAGTGCCTGCCGATATTATTAAATCAAAATACCCAGAATAAATGATTCCTCAAGGCTAAATAAGTGTTAATATCAATCGATTTAGCCCAAAAAAAGTCTACAGTTTAAATAAGCCCTTGTGAAGCCCTTATTTACAATCGTAATAAACATGGCTTACCGGATCCCATAGGGAAAATGACAGCTTCCAGCATTACATCGTCTTGTTAGAATGTGTCATACCTCAAGCAGCAAGAGACTGCAAACTGTTCCCCCAACTGAAGTTAATTGCTCTCAACAGTCCTGTGTGGAACAGCCATGGATTTTAGTTACGGTTGCTAAAATCATTTTCCTCATACAAACAGAATTCTTCATCTCTTTTCTGTTTCTGAGTAAATAGTACGTACCAGCACTATTTGAAAATAACAAACTCTTGATTGAATAATGAAAAACTACAGTTAAACACTAAAAAACTCTGAGCCATCTCCGTGGAGATGTTGCCTGTACAACGGCAAAGAGAATGACTGGGGTAGGCGGAGCCTAGGAGGGATCATGTGACCAGCTTTGCTGGGCTCTTTGCCATTTCCTGTTGGGGAAGAGAATATCCCACAAGTAAGGATGACGCCGTGGACCGGACACACCTATGTTGGAGAAAAATGTATAGTTTAGTTGCCATATCTTAACTTCCCTGGCAGCTAGAACTGTTTAAATGCTAGTAACAGAATATTAAATTTAAAAACGCCGTTTTTGATTATATACTAAATTGACATCCCGGCAATAAAACAGTAGAAAAACACAGTCAAATGTTTTGATGATAGAGTTTACAAAAATAAAAATTGCATACAGTTAATTGAGTCAGGAGTAAAAAACATAATTTATGCTTACCTGATAAATTCCTTTCTTCTGTTGTGTGATCAGTCCACGGGTCATCATTACTTCTGGGATATAACTCCTCCCCAACAGGAAATGCAAGAGGATTCACCCAGCAGAGCTGCATATAGCTCCTCCCCTCTACGTCAGTCCCAGTCATTCGACCAAGAATCAACGAGAAAGGAGTAACCAAGGGTGAAGTGGTGACTGGAGTATAATTTAAAAGATATTTACCTGCCTTAAAAACAGGGCGGGCCGTGGACTGATCACACAACAGAAGAAAGGAATTTATCAGGTAAGCATAAATTATGTTTTCTTCTGTTATGTGTGATCAGTCCACGGGTCATCATTACTTCTGGGATACCAATACCAAAGCAAAAGTACACGGATGACGGGAGGGAAAGGCAGGCTCATTATACAGAAGGAACCACTGCCTGAAGAACCTTTCTCCCAAAAATAGCCTCCGAAGAAGCAAAAGTGTCAAATTTGTAAAATTTGGAAAAAGTATGAAGTGAAGACCAAGTTGCAGCCTTGCAAATCTGTTCAACAGAGGCCTCATTCTTAAAGGCCCAAGTGGAAGCCACAGCTCTAGTGGAGTGAGCTGTAATTCTTTCAGGAGGCTGCTGTCCAGCAGTCTCATAGGCTAAACGTATTATGCTACGAAGCCAAAAAGAGAGAGAGGTAGCAGAAGCTTTTTGACCTCTCCTCTGTCCAGAGTAAACGACAAACAAGGAAGAAGTTTGGCGAAAATCTTTAGTTGCCTGCAAGTAGAACTTGAGGGCACGAACTACATCCAGATTGTGTAAAAGACGTTCCTTCTTTGAAGAAGGATTTGGACACAAGGATGGGACAACAATCTCTTGATTGATGTTCCTGTTAGTGACTACCTTAGGTAAGAACCCAGGTTTAGTACGCAGAACTACCTTGTCTGAGTGAAAAATCAGATAAGGGGAATCACAATGTAAGGCTGATAACTCAGAGACTCTTCGAGCCGAGGAAATAGCCATTAAAAACAGAACTTTCCAAGATAACATTTTTATATCAATGGAATGAAGGGGTTCAAACGGAACACCCTGTAAAACGTTAAGAACTAAGTTTAAACTCCATGGTGGAGCAACAGCTTTAAACACAGGCTTGATCCTAGCTAAAGCCTGACAAAAGGACTGGACGTCTGGATTTTCTGACAGACGTCTGTGTAACAAGATGGACAGAGCTGAAATCTGTCCCTTTAATGAACTAGCTGATAAACCCTTTTCTAAACCTTCTTGTAGAAAAGACAGTATCCTAGCGATCCTAACCTTACTCCAGGAGTAACCTTTGGATTCGCACCAGTATAGGTATTTCCGCCATATTTTATGGTAAATCCTTCTGGTAACAGGCTTCCTAGCCTGAATTAGGGTATCAATAACCGACTCAGAAAAACCACGTTTTGATAAAATCAAGCGTTCAATTTCCAAGCAGTCAGCTTCAGAGAAGTTAGATTTTGATGTTTGAATGGACCCTGTATCAGAAGGTCCTGTCTTAGAGGTAGAGACCAAGGCGGACAGGATGACATGTCCACTAGATCTGCATACCAAGTCCTGCGTGGCCATGCAGGTGCTATTAGAATTACTGATGCTCTCTCCTGTTTGATTTTGGCAATCAATCGAGGAAGCAGCGGGAAGGGTGGAAACACATAAGCCATCCTGAAGTTCCAAGGTGCTGTCAAAGCATCTATCAGAACTGCTCCCGGATCCCTGGATCTGGACCCGTAGCGAGGAAGTTTGGCGTTCTGGCGAGACGCCATGAGATCTATCTCTGGTTTGCCCCAACGTCGAAGTATTTGGGCAAAGACCTCCGGATGAAGTTCCCACTCCCCCGGATGAAAAGTCTGGCGACTCAAGAAATCCGCCTCCCAGTTCTCCACTCCCGGGATGTGGATTGCTGACAGGTGGCAAGAGTGAGACTCTGCCCAGCGAATTATCTTTGATACTTCCATCATTGCTAGGGAGCTTCTTGTCCCTCCCTGATGGTTGATGTAAGCTACAGTTGTGATGTTGTCCGACTGAAACCTGATGAACCCCCGAGTTGTTAACTGGGGCCAAGCCAGAAGGGCATTGAGAACTGCTCTCAATTCCAGAATGTTTATTGGAAGGAGACTCTCCTCCTGATTCCATAGTCCCTGAGCCTTCAGAGAATTCCAGACAGCGCCCCAACCTAGTAGGCTGGCGTCTGTTGTTACAATTGTCCAGTCTGGCCTGCTGAATGGCATCCCCCTGGACAGGTGTGGCCGATAAAGCCACCATAGAAGAGAATTTCTGGTCTCTTGATTCAGATTCAGAGTAGGGGACAAATCTGAGTAATCCCCATTCCACTGACTTAGCATGCATAATTGCAGCGGTCTGAGGTGTAGGCGTGCAAAAGGTACTATGTCCATTGCCGCTACCATTAAGCCGATCACCTCCATGCATTGAGATACTGACGGGTGTTGAATGGAATGAAGGACGCGGCATGCATTTTGAAGCTTTGTTAACCTGTCTTCTGTCAGGTAAATCTTCATTTCTACAGAATCTATAAGAGTCCCCAAGAATGGAACTCTTGTGAGAGGAAAGAGAGAACTCTTCTTTTCGTTCACTTTCCATCCATGCGACCTTAGAAATGCCAGAACTAACTCTGTATGAGACTTGGCAGTTTGAAAGCTTGAAGCTTGAATTAGAATGTCGTCTAGGTACGGAGCTACCGAAATCCCTCGCGGTCTTAGTACCGCTAGAAGGGCACCCAGAACCTTTGTGAAGATTCTTGGAGCCGTAGCCAATCCGAATGGAAGAGCTACAAACTGGTAGTGCCTGTCTAAGAAGGCAAACCTTAGATACCGGTGATGATCTTTGTGGATCGGTATGTGAAGGTAAGCATCCTTTAAATCCACTGTGGTCATGTACTGACCCTCTTGGATCATGGGTAAGATTGTCCGAATAGTTTCCATTTTGAACGATGGAACTCTTAGGAATTTGTTTAGAGTCTTTAAATCTAAGATTGGCCTGAAAGTTCCCTCTTTTTTGGGAACCACAAACAGGTTTGAGTAGAACCCTTGTCCCTGTTCCGACCGCGGAACCGGATGGATCACTCCCATTAATAACAGATCTTGTACGCAGCGTAGAAACGCTTCTTTCTTTATCTGGTTTGTTGACAACCTTGACAGATGAAATCTCCCTCTTGGGGGAGATAATTTGAAGTCTAGAAGGTATCCCTGCGATATGATCTCTAGAGCCCAGGGATCCTGAACATCTCTTGCCCAGGCCTGGGCGAAGAGAGAGAGTCTGCCCCCCACTAGATCCGGTCCCGGATCGGGGGCTCTCGGTTCATGCTGTCTTTGGGGCAGCAGCAGGTTTCCTGGCCTGCTTGCTCTTGTTCCAGGACTGGTTAGGCTTCCAGCCTTGCCTGTAACGAGCAACAGCTCCTTCCTGTTTTGGTGCAGTGGAGGTTGATGCTGCTCCTGTTTTAAAGTTCCGAAAGGGACGAAAATTAGACTGTCTAGCCTTAGCTTTGGCTTTGTCTTGAGGTAGGGCGTGGCCCTTACCTCCTGTAATGTCAGCGATAATCTCTTTCAAACCGGGCCCAAATAAAGACTGCCCCTTGAAAGGTATATTAAGTAATTTGGACTTAGAAGTAACATCAGCTGACCAGGATTTTAGCCACAGCGCCCTACGTGCCTGTATGGCGAATCCTGAGTTCTTAGCCGTAAGTTTGGTTAAATGTACTACGGCCTCCGAAATGAAGGAATTAGCTAGTTTAAGGACTCTAAGCCTGTCCGTAATGTCGTCTAGCGTAGATGAACTAAGGTTCTCTTCAAGCGACTCAATCCAAAATGCTGCCGCAGCCGTAATCGGCGCGATACATGCAAGGGGTTGTAATATAAAACCTTGTTGAACAAACATTTTCTTAAGGTAACCCTCTAATTTTTTATCCATTGGATCTGAGAAAGCACAGCTATCCTCCACCGGGATAGTGGTACGCTTAGCTAAAGTAGAAACTGCTCCCTCCACCTTGGGGACCGTTTGCCATAAGTCCCGAGTGGTGGCGTCTATTGGAAACATCTTTCTAAATATTGGAGGGGGTGAGAACGGCACACCGGGTCTATCCCACTCCTTAGTAACAATTTCAGTTAGTCTCTTAGGTATAGGAAAAACGTCAGTACTCGCCGGTACCGCAAAGTATTTATCCAACCTACACAGTTTCTCTGGTATTGCAACGGTGTTACAATCGTTGAGAGCTGCTAAGACCTCCCCTAGTAATACACGGAGGTTCTCCAATTTAAATTTAAAATTTGAAATATCTGAGTCCAATCTGTTTGGATCAGAACCGTCACCCACAGAATGAAGCTCTCCGTCCTCATGCTCTGCGAGCTGTGACGCAGTATCAGACATGGCCCTAGCATTGTCAGCGCACTCTGTTCTCACCCCAGAGTGATCACGCTTGCCTCTTAGTTCTGGTAATTTAGACAAAACTTCAGTCATAACAGTAGCCATATCTTGTAATGTTATCTGTAATGGCCGCCCAGATGTACTAGGCGCCAAAATATCACGCACCTCCCGGGCGGGAGATGCAGGTACTGCCGCGTGAGGCGAGTTAGTCGGCATAACTCTCCCCTCGCTGTTTGGTGAAATTTGTTCACATTGTACAGATTGACTTTTATTTAAAGTAGCATCAATACAGTTAGTACATAAATTTCTATTGGGCTCCACCTTGGCATTGGAACAAATGACACAGATATCTTCCTCTGAGTCAGACATGTTTAACACACTAGCAAAAAACTTACAACTTGGTTATAATCTTTTTTAGCAAAAAACGTACTGTGCCTCAAAGAGGTACTAACGATTAAATGACAGTTGAAATAGTGAACTGAAAAACAGTTATAGCATCAAACTTTAAAACAACAAAACTTTTAGCAAAGGTTTGTTCCCATTAGTAAAATAACAATAATTAAATTTGACATAAAAAATACAAAGCAACGTTTTTATTCACAGTCACTATAAGAATTCTCACAGCTCTGCTGAGAGAATTTACCTCCCTTCAAAGAAGTTTGAAGACCCCTGAGATCTATCAGAGATGAACCGGATCATGCAGGAAAAATAAAAGTAACTGACTGGTATTTTTGATGCGTAGCAAAGAGCGCCAAAACGGCCCCTCCCTCTCCCACACAGCAGTGAAGAGAAACGAAACTGTCACAAATAAAGCAAAAAAACTGCCAAGTGGAAAATAATGCCCAAATATTTATTCACACAGTACCTCAGCAATGTAAACGATTCTACATTCCAGCAAAAACGTTTAACATGATAAATAGTTATTAAAAAGGATTAGTGACCTTTAACAGAGTAGTTCCGGTGAAATACCATCCCCAGAATACTGAAGTGTATACATACATGTCATTTTAACGGTATGGCAGGATTTTCTCATCAATTCCATTCAGAAAATAAAAACTGCTACATACCTCAATGCAGATTCCTCTGCCCGCTGTCCCCTGATCTGAAGCCTTTACCTCCCTCAGATGGCCGAGAACAGCAATATGATCTTAACTACTCCGGTTAAAATCATAGTAAAAAACTCTGACAGATTCTTCCTCAAACTCTGCCAGAGAAGTAATAACACGCTCCGGTGCTATTTTAAAATAACAAACTTTTGATTGAAGTCATAAAAACTAAGTATAATCACCATAGTCCTCTCACACATCCTATCTAGTCGTTGGGTGCAAGAGAATGACTGGGACTGACGTAGAGGGGAGGAGCTATATGCAGCTCTGCTGGGTGAATCCTCTTGCATTTCCTGTTGGGGAGGAGTTATATCCCAGAAGTAATGATGACCCGTGGACTGATCACACATAACAGAAGAAATACACTTTTTTCTAATGTTTTGCTTTATTTTTCAAACATGATAACAAATACACATATAATGATATATTTTGAATCTGCGGAGTCTGCTGACAAAAACAATATATAGTTTGTATAGGTTATTCACACAAAAACCTTCTAAAAGTGTGTGAATGTGAACTGCAACAAAAAGCTCAAAACCAGCTTAGCACACAGGTGGGAAATGGCTTAGCAGCCAAAGGGTTTAAAAACTATTTAATGTTTCATGTAAGAGCATGTAAAATATTGTGCCATTACAATTATTGTGCTCCACTGACAAGCAAGTCCTATGTTGAGGGACTACAAATCTAAAATGCATATATCAGAAAGCTTTAAAAAGTTAGAAATTTCTAGTTATCTTGGCCCTCTCTGGTAGTAATACCTACCAGTGAGAAGAATCAAAAGCAGTATAAATATAGGGGGGGAAGAAATATTGAAATGCACATATTAAATGCAAAAAAATAAAAAAAGTTCAAGACAAAACTGAAGAAAGAATTTTGCGACCAAACTTCAGAGGCTAAATGTCAAACATCCAATTTGTAGTGAGATATCAAAAGGTATGATGTGACTTCCAAAACCAACACTTGGCAGATTTCTCCAGGAGTAGCATCTGCGTGCAAAGCCCAAGATATAGCAATTGTCCTTGAAGAATGAGATTTAAAGGGCCAGTATACAGCAATATAAAAGAATAGCTACGACAAAGTATAAGATACAGTGTAAATAAAAGATTAATTTACCAACAAAAAATAGATATAATAAGTTTACTTATTTTTAACTTAAAAAGTTTCACTACAATGGGTCAGTGGGCTGATGCAGGAACGCCCTAAGAGAAGGACAGGGCTAACATCCATTGAGATCACTCCCCCAGCCAATCGGATGTGAATATGCTAATACAGGACACCTACTAGTAAAAAAACAGTACACACGCAGTAATTGTTGTTTATATCAAGTTTGCACTTTGTTTGATTAATATTTTTATACAGCTATATTTAGCATATAATATTACTATGTTCCTCCCGGTAATAATATGCACTCTGTGCACACTCTCATAGGAACTAATACACACACAGGAGCGGGACACAAATCAACCTGATTAGTTCAGGCTGTTTTCAATTATTTGTATGCTGTATGGGAATCCCTGAACAGACATAAATACAGATCGGCTGTATTACTCCCTTCTTCCATCTCCCTACTGCCCAGCATATCCTGCACACTGATCCAGGCTTGCAACCTGCTTCTTAGTCCTGCCGCTCAGCACAGGAGCTCCCCAGCCTAGCAGCACTGTTCTTATACAGCTGGGTGATTGATTATCCTGCATTCCTGGCTTCTCTGCTACCTCTCAGCATCAGAGCTCCCTAGACTAGCTGTGCTGTTTATATACGGCTGGGTGATTGTCCTGCATTCCAGAAGGAAAGCTGAGCAGATTTAAAGTGTGCACAATGCAGAGACAAAAATAGGAGGAGTTGAGAGCGAGCCTGAAGCAGTAAACAGTGAGGGTTGACGACCCTCTGTATATAACATTACAGGGCTAGGCTGGTGGTATTAAAACAGACTTGAAATAATTAAAATAGTAAAAAATATATACTCTAATGGCAAAAATGATCAGGATACAATATAATTATTACAGAATTGGATTTGAATTAAGAGAAATACATTTTTTAGTGTATAATATAAGCCCTTCTGGGACCTGTTCACATGCTCTTGAGATAGTCCAGACAAACCAAATTGAAAAAAAAAGAGTGGACTTGATTGGTGCTTGACCAATTCTAGGCCCCTTAGAGATGATGAATAACTGTTCAGACTTGTAAATTGACTGTGTCCTTGTAACATATATATGTAAACATTGAACAACATCAAAATGATATAAAAAGGTTTTCCTTGAACCTGCTGACTTTCTGGACAAAAAGGCAAAGCAATATCTAGATTTTAATGAAATCCAGACATGACTTTAGCCATAACTCAGCAAGTGCTACCCAGGTCTGAACCAAAAATGGGCCGGCTTCTACATTCCTGCTTTTCAAATAAAGATCCAAAAAGAACCACACAAAAATTGGAGTAAATTAGAAAGTTGCTTAAAACTGTATGCTATATCTGAATCTTGAAAGAAAACATTTGAGTTTCATATCCCTTTAATATCTTTTATATAAAAAAAAAGTGACACGATCACAAAATTTATAAGAAATCTTACTTTAAAAAAGGTTAAAACAATGCCTTCAATGTTAAATCACAGGAGATGTTGGGTCACCAATATAAAAATCCAAAAAGCAGCCCTGAAAAATTTGGAGACCAGCTCTATTTTACGTTGAGTCACCCCATTATTCTCAAAGGGGATTGATGGGATACTCCTTCCCTCAATATGTTTTTTTCATAATTATATTAGTTTGTAAGTGCCAGATTGTGGTTATATAGGCTCCCTACAACCCAATTGCATCCATTAATCACCCCTTTAGTTTGTTGCCTGCCAGCCCCAGCTGCTGCAACCCACCGTGAAATCTCCTGGTAGGCCAATCCGGCCATGTTTGCAGAAGCTTTACTTTCCTATCATCTCCCCTATAAGAGCATTTGACCAAATGCAATTGACCTTTTTGTTGTGCACTAGAATGTATGCATCTTAATGACATTGTTTTAATCCATTACTCTAAATTGGCAAATCTCTTCATTGAGGCGTATAACAAAAAGGTCAATTACTTTACTTAGCAAGTTAGAGTTGGTCATATGCTCTGTATAAGCGTGATCTGAGAGAAGTGGTCCAACTGTGAAAGGAGTATAAAACCACGAGTAAAGGCTTCGGCTCTGTGTACTACACTGCAGTGGTTCATAATCACGCCAATCCTCGTGGGCTGCATTACACATATTCAGACTATATGCGTAAGGGAATAGAAAACTCCATGCACTTGTGATTTTACAACCGGTTTGGATTGTTTTAGTGAACTCTATATTTCGATTAACACCTGGAGCTTGGGCATCGATTGGTGGTTGATAAATCTCAAATTCAAACGCAAGATAACATTTTTGCCTCTAGGGATTACGGACATTGGCTTCAGTTTCTTCTTTGCTTATGGACTTCCTCTTGTTGGTATAGTAAAGTATGTGAATCTGTTTCTGCCCCCCTGACTGGTTTCAAAGGACTGGGAGAAAGTGTTCAGAAAAAAAGCAGTTTAAAGATCAGTTCATAGTGATCTGTATTCAGATAAATGTACCCATTTTAACTTCATTTGTTTACTTCATAACAGGTATGTAAATGTAATTTAATACTGCCAAATGAAATATATATTTCCAAAGTTTTCTAAGTAAGAGGGGATACAATAAGGTGAATCTTGCGATAGAAGTACCTTAAAGTAGAGTCGCAGGAAAACTACCACCCTTTACTAGGTGGTTAAATAAAAATAAATCAATGGGGTGAGGTGATTAAGAGAACAAGAATGTATAGGCAATTTAAAGATAATGTTTAATAAATATATAGTTATTTGAACATCCAAATCAGAATGTTATAACATTCATATAAAAAAAAAAAAAAAACACGGTTAACCATTTGTTCCAGAAATTGTTTTAACTTTATGATCTTGATAAAGGCTTCTTTTAGCTGAAACACGTTGAGCTGTATTTTAAATAAAACCTGAAGCTGCACCCGAAGACACCTTTGTGATTATTTTAACCCCTTAAGGACAAGGCCATTTTTCAATTTCTTTCCCTTAAGGACCAGGGCTATTTTTTACATTTCTGTGGTGTTTGTGTTTAGCTGCAATTTTCCTCTTACTCATTTACTGTACCCCCACATATTACATACCGTGTTTCTCGCCATTAAATGGACTTTCTAAAGGTACCATTATTTTCATCATATCTTATAATTTACCATAAAAAAATTATAAAATAGGATGAAAACATGGAAAAAAACACACTTTTTCTAACTTTGAACCCCAAAATCTGTTGCACATCTACAACCTCCAAACAACACCCATGCTAAATAGTTTCTAAATTTTGTCCTGAGTTTAGAAATACCCAATGTTTACATGTTATTTGCTTTTTATGCAAGTTATAGGGCAATAAGTATAAGTAGCACTTCGCTATTTCCAAAAATTGGAACACTGATATCTGTCTGGAATCCCTGAATATCCCTTGACATGTATATATTTTTTTTAGTAGACATCCCAAAGTATTGATCTAGGCCCATTTTGGTATATTTCATGCCACCATTTCACCGCCAAATGCGATCAAATAAAAAAAAATCGTTCACTTTTTCACAAACTTTTTCACAAATATTAGGTTTCTCACTGAAATTATTTACAAACAACTTGTGCAATTATGGCACAAATGGTTGTAAATGCTTCTCTGGGATCTCCTTTGTTCAGAAATAGCAGACATATATGGCTTTGGCGTTGCTTCTTGGTAATTAGAAGGCCGCTAAATGCCGCTGTGCACCACATTTGTATTAGGCCCAGCAGTGAAGGGGTTAATTAGGCAGCTTGTAGGGTTAATTTTAGCTTTAGTGTAGTAGACAACCCAAAGTATTGATCTAGGCCAATTTTGATATATTTCATGCCACCATTTCACCGCCAAATGCGATCAAATAAAAAAAAATGTTCACTTTTTCACTAACTTTGGATTTCTCACTGAAATTATTTACAAACAGCTTGTGCAATTATGGCACAAATGGTTGTAAATGCTTCTCTGGGATCCCCTTTGTTCATAAATAGCAGACATATATGGCTTTGGCATTGCTTTTTGGTAATTAGAAGGCCGCTAAATTCCGCTGCGCACCAAACTTGTATTATGCCCAGCAGTGACGGGGTTAATTAGGTAGCTTGTAGGGAGCTTGAAGGGTTAATTTTAGCTTTAGTGTAGAAATCAGTCTCCCACCTGTCACATCCCACCCCCTGATCCCTCCCAAACAGCTCTCTTCCCTCCCCCACCCCACAATTGTCCCCGCCATCTAAAGTACTGGCAGAAAGTCTGCCAGTACTAAAATAAGTTTTTTTGTTTTTTTTTCCATTATTTAAAAAAAAAAAAAAACATATTCTGCTGTGTAGGATCCCCCCTTAGCCCCCAACCTGCCTGATCCCCCCCCAAGGAGCTCTCTAACCCTCCCCCCACTAACTATTAGCCACCATTTTGGGTACTGGCAGCTGTCTGCCAGTACCCACTTTGCAAAATAACTTTATTTTTATTTTATAAACCTAACTTTTTCTGTAGTGTAGCTGCCCCCCTCCATACCCTACACCCTCCCCCTCCCAGATCATTCCCAGATCACCCCTCCTCTGCACCCACCACCCTCTCTCAGCAAAAACAAAATCCCCAGCAACAAGTTCAGCAACTGCCTTAGATCGTGGCCGGCCGGAAGAAAGTTCCCAAGTGATGGGTCGCCCACCCACCTCCCCTTCAATAGCTCCCACCCACCAACGATCGGCACCATCACTAGCCGATGCAGAGAGGGCCACATAGATTGCTTCCAGCCGCTTGAAACCCTTGACGACGTACAGGGTACGTCTCTGGTCTTTAAAGACCAGCTTGTGTAAGACGTACCCTGTACGACATGCGTCGTTAAGGGGTTAATAAAAGGCTTATTTTAACTGCAATCTCGTGAGTATAACCAGTTTGTGCGCCTGCCACATTGTCTGAAATCTGCTACACTATTGTGAGCTCTTTTATTTTGGAGGTGAAAGCAACAAGGTTGACTCAGAGGACGTGGGCAGCTTGGTTCCCTGGAGGTGACACAGCGCCGTCACTTTCAACACTTACTGCTTCTATACACAGTTTGGGAGAACCGTGGCTGGCAGTGAGCACCTGAAGGGAAGTGCTAACATTGTTTCATACTTTATCCTTTCTAAAATCCTTAGTAGCCTGAAGATAAAACTTCAAGGCACGAACCACGTCCAAATTATGAAGCAAACTGTCACGAATACCCCATGATTGAGATGCCAAGGGGTTAATTCTCTTTAGTCTGTGAGCTAAAAAACTGATTTTCAAGAAGAACTGTGTCCTGTGTTTATATGGTTTGTTTTTTGTGATAAAACCAGACCCCATTATAAATTGTTTCAGAGTTCCACTTGAATAAATGTCATCATATAGGCATTGGTGCATTGAGGCAGTAAAAGGGTCGGTTTTAGAGACACAGAGCAGTGCTTCTTCCCAGAAACTGATAAGGTCCATAAAGGGACATGAGTATAATGTAGATGTGTTTAAAACATGTTATGACAGATGAAGGTAAATATGACAACCATGTCATATTTGGTATCAAATTGAGTCTCACAATGTAAATAAGAGATTGCCTTTCTGTCTATATGAAAATGGATGTATCTAGCAGAAATTATGATGTGTTCTATAATTTCAGGCAAAGACTTAGGGTTTATTGACAGTCGCAAAAGATAAGTGGCTTCTAAGCCCCTGCAAAGAGGGTTGGGCAAGCAACTTGATCTCTGGAAAAAATGTATAAGAATCCTGTGTTTTAACAATGAAATTGTCATTCTTACAAGGGAAGCTGTTCTACAGAGTAAGAACCCATTGCTTCATGCCATCTCCCTGGCACACAGATTTCAAAGACTAGTACAGTATAAGGTTTCTATTTTCTTCTTTTTATTTTGAAAAACGGTTTGCTTGTGTGTAATATTATTTGTAACAATTTTTTTTTATTATTATTATTAATAATGCATTGTGCATAATAATTTTTGGCATAATAAATAATTCATTCGAGTATTAGAACTGTATATTTTAGGTTACTTTCTGCTAAATTGTATTCTGAGAGTTAATGTGTAAATCTGGGGTTTCCTTAAGATTTCCCATATCATATAATCTTAAGTGGTGGAAGCTAGATATTATAGTTAGTTTAGTGTGGGTGGCATTAAATTAAAGTTTTGGGCATTTCTTTTATGTCTAGTACAGACTAAAAAGTGTTGTTAACCCTTGCACCCACTGAACTAAATCACAAGCTTGCCTGGCATGGCTAGATTGTGACATATTAGTGACAGTAGAAGGGGTCTGATAACCCTTTCTGTGCCAAACAAGTGACTGGCGCAGGGTTGGATAACCCTGGTCGTCACACAAACGTTCCTTCGGAGGAGGAGGATTAGGACATAAAGAAGGAACCGCAATCTCTTGATTGATGTTGCGGTCTGACACGACCTTAGGGAGAAACCCTAACTTAGTACGTAGGACAGTCTTATCAGAGTAGAACACCAGATAAGGAGGCTCACATTGCAAAGCGGCAATCTCAAACTCTGCGTGCAGAAGCAATAGCCAGTAAAAAAAGAACTTTCGAGGACAACAACTTTATGTCAATTTCATGCATAGACTCAAACGGAGCCCGCTGCAAACCTTAAGAACCAGATTCAGACTCCAAGGAGAAGCCGAAGATCTGAACACAGTTCTGATCCTAATCAGAGCCTTTAACAAAAGACTGAACATCTGAAAGCTCCGAGAGCTTCTTGTGCAGTAAAACAGACTGGGCCGAAATATGTCCACTCAGGGAACTAGCAGAAAGACCCTTCTCCAGTCCATCCTGGAGAAACGATAGGCCCCTGGCAACCTTAACTTTATGCCAGGGAAATCCACGCTCTTCACACCAGAATAAATCGGTTCTCCACAACTTATGATAGATGCGACGAGTAACCGGCTTACGAGCTTGAATGAGAGTATCAATAACTCTCTCATAAAAACCTCTCTTGGCTAGGACTAAGCGTTCAATCTCCATGCAGTCAGCCTCAGAGAATCTAGATTTTGATGAACAAAAGAACCTTGTTCCAGCAGATCCCTGCGATAAGGTAACTTCCATGGAGGAGAAGATGACATCCCCATAAGATCCGCAAACAACATCCTTCGCGGCCACGATGAAGCATTCAGTATCACTGACGCCTGCTCCTGCTTGATGCGGGCCACTACATGAGGAAGGAGTGGTAACGGCGGGAAAAGATAGATTAGACTGAACCTCCAAGGCACTGCTAATGCATCTATTAGGGCCACCTGAGGATCCCTGGACCTCGACTCATATCTGGGTAGTTTGGCATTGAGACGCCATGAGATCTCCGGCGTCCCCCACCTGTTTCATATCTCCGCAAACACTTCGGGATGGAGAAACCATTCCTCTGGATGAAAAGATTGTCTGCTGAGAAAATCCGCTTCCCAGTTGTCCACACCCAGAATGTGGATCGCTGATGGTGAACAGCTGTGAGCCTCCGCCCACTACAAAATCCAAGATACTTCCCACATTGCTAGGGAGCTTCTCATTCCCTCCTGATTGTTGATGTAAGCCACCGAGGTTATATTGTCTGATTGGAATCTGATCAACCTAGACGAACCCAGAAGAGGCCAAGTCTTCAGAGCATTGTAGACTGCTCAAAGTACTAGAATCAGCAGGGAGTGTTCCTGATGAGACCACAGGCCCTGTGCCTTCTTTGCACCACAAACAGCTCCACATCCTGATAGACTCGCGCCCATAGTCACAATCTCCCAGGATGGTCTTAGAAAGGATGTCCCTCTGGACAGAGCCACCAGAGAGCGATGCTCTCGACTGACTGTCCAGGGAAATCTGTTGAGACAGATCCAAATGATCACCGTTCCACTGCCTCAGCATGCACAGCTGTAATGGTCTGAGACGGAACCTGGCAAAGGGAATTATGTCCATGCTGGACACCATGAGACCAATTACCTCCATACATTGAGCCACAGATGGCCTTAAGGAGGTCCGGAGGGCAAGACATGCCAAAGCTAGCTTGCAGCGTCTCTAGTCTGTTAGAAATATTCTCATGGATATGGAGTCTATTACAGTACCCAGGAATTCTACCCTGGTGCTTGGAATAAGATAACTATTTTCTAAATTTGCTAGCTTGTGATCGAAGAAGTGAGATAAGAGATAACGAATGGTCATCCGCCAGACGAAAAGATGGTGCTTAAACCAGAATGTCCACCAATTAGGGAGCTACTGCTATACTTCGGGTTCTGGTGACGGCCAGGAGAGCCCCAGAACCTTTGTAAAGATTCTCTGAGCAGTAGCTAGACCAAACTGAAGTGCAATGAACTGGAAGTGCTGATTCAGGAACGCAAACCTTAGGAACTGGAAGTTGTCCCTGTGGATTGGAATGTGAAGGTAGGCATCCTTCAGATCTATAGTTGTCATTAACTGTCCTTCCTGAACTAGAGGAAGGATGGACCTTATTGTCTCCATCTTGAACGAGGGGACATTTAGAAACTTGTTTAAGCACTTTAGGTCCAGAATCGGGCGGAAAGTTCCCTCCTCCTTTGGGACCACGAACAGGTTTGAATAGCATACCAAACCTCTTTCTGAGATAGGAACCGGGACAATGACCCCTAAGGAGGACAGATCGCGCACGCACCCCAGAAAGGCTTCCCTCTATTCTGGTCTTGAAGACATGCCCTTGTCTGGCTGAGATTTGAAACCTATCTTGTATCCCTGAGCTATGACCTCCAGGACCAATGGATCCTGCACGTCCCTGAACCAAGCATCTGAAAACAGCAACATTCTGCCCCCTACACAATACAGCACCGGATCAGGGAGCCGCCCCTTCATGCCGACTTGGTCTAGGTGGGCTTCTTGCTCTGCTTGGATTTATTTCAGCATTGAGCCGGCTTCCAAGTACTCTTGGTTTGCTCAGGCTTAGAGGAGGACTGCTGACATTGGGACTTCTCAGAGTGAAAATTAGATCCTTGTCCCTTAGACTTGTTCTTTTTATCTTGCGGTAGGAAGGCACCCTTGCCCCTGTAACCGTGGAGATAATGAAGTCCAGGCCTGGACCAAATTAGATATTTCCCTTAAAGGGAAGGGAAAGTAGACCAGACTTAGAAGTCATGTCCGCAGACCAGGACTTCAGCCAGAGCGCCTGACGGGTCTGTACTGAAAAAACTGAAATCTTAGCATTCAGGCGAATAATCTGCATGTTTGCATCACAGATAAAAGAATTAGCAATTCTCAATGGTTTAATTATTTCTTGGATAACGTCGAGGGGACAGTACATCTCGATCAAATCCACTAAGGAGTCGCACAAGTAGGCCGCAGCTTCAATAACTGAGGCAACAGCCGCTGCTGGTTGAAACAAGTATCCCGTATGCTGAAACATTTTTCTGAGAAAAGCTTCCATCTTCTTATCCATCGGCTCTCTGAACGACGAACTATCATCAAGTGGGATAGTAGTACGCTTAGCCAGCGTGGAGATAGCGCCATCCACCTTAGGGCTGGAACCCCACAACTCCAGTTGAGTGTCCGGGAATAATTTTTTAAAGAAAGACGATGGGGAAAAGGAAGATACAATTCTATCCCACTCATTTTTAATAATATTTGCCATTTTTACAGGTACAGGAAAAGTTAGCGAGGCTGCCCTATCCTTGTTCACCCTGTCAACTTGGCCTCTGGAACCTCTAATGTAGACAGAACCTCCTTAAGAAGAAAACGTGAGTGTTCAATCTTGAATCTAAAGGCTGGTTCCTCCGTAGCCAGAGGCCTCGAGGTAGCAGACTCTGATCCAGAAAGTTCAACCTCTGAAGACACAGAGTGTGTGACCCATCCTTGGATAATTGAAAGACAGATAAATCCAATAAATCACTGGATGACCCCTGGACAGGAGAGCTATGTTTAACCTTTCGCTTGCACTTGGCAGGGCGAGGTAAAGCACTAAGGGCCTCAGATACCGCCGTCTTTAACTGTGCGGTAAAGTTTGATGGTAAAAGGTTCCCTTCAGATGAAGGATCAGGCGTGCTACAGGAAGCTGCATGTGATGAGGAAGATGACTGATGGGTATGCACCTCACGGGACGGCAAGTCCTCAGAGGTGGATGGCTCAGTGGTACTAAAGGGGTTAACCTTCTTAGACATAATAACCTTGTTGATGCATAATGCATATGGAACATAGTTGAGAGGGCGGGCATACCAAGTCCTCCTCACAATATAGACAGGTATTACTATTGGGAATAGAGGGAGTACCCTCAAAAATATCAGAATCCTCCATAGCTTGCACTTATGACAGTAGGACACAGAATAAAACTCTTATTTCTCACAAAAACAGCACCTTTATACTCCCAATGGCTGTAGCACTCACCACTTCCTAGACCCAGGCAAACAGAGAAACAAACGTCTTCTCCGACAGCTAGCTCGGTCAGGAAAGAGAAAACTAAAGTGTGACCACTCCCGGTCACATGGTGCGCAAGGCAGGACCGCTCCTGCTATGATAAAAAAACACGCCTATCTACAAGCTGTGCAGTGTTCAAAGTGAAAGTAAAAACCTGGGTGTTCCAAACGCATAACAAAAAAAACAGTCTATGAGCCCAATAAACCTCACACATAAAGCAGCATAAAAATCAAATCACCACATTTGATTAATCCCCACTGTTCAATAACCTCCCTCAGGAGATATTAACCCCAGATTCTCTTAAGATAAAGAGTCACACTGTGAGCCTGTCTTCTAGCGTTTTCAACATATGTAAAAAATTGAAACAATCTTACCAGAATCCATGCTGTGGAACAGAAACACAGCCTCTCAAGTGTGACAGTCTTTTAGGATCGCTCCTGACATGGACTTGAGTGAAGAAAGCAGGCAGTTAAACTCGTCAACACTGATTGCTTAAGGAGCTGTTAGCAGAAAGACTCTCCCTGCATCTCCAGACTAACTTTCGTCAATGCTCTCACTGAGAGGCCAACAAGACTACCTAAAACACAGTCCAATATCGAAGGGCAGATACCCCTCCCAAGGAACAACTCCAAAATCTTCTGACACTTCTCTGCCATCCTCCTGTGACGAAAGGCAAAGAATGACTGGGGGATAGGGGAAGTGGGAGAGGTATTTAAGCCTTTGGTTGAGGTGTCTTTGCCGCCTCCTGGTGGCCAGGTTCAGTATTTCCCAACAGTAAGGAATGAAGCCGTGGACTCTCCTTATATTAAGGAAATTTATTTATTTCAAGGTTGTGATTTTACAACCTTACTCCTAATAATTACATCACCTGGTCACCAGGAGGAGGCAAAGACACCCCACACCAGAGCTTTAAGTATCCCTCCTACTTCCCTCTCTCGCGCAGTAGTAGGTATTGCCAAGTTAAAGTAAAGAAAGAGATAAGTGGGATAAATTATGTTTTCTTTCTAATGGTTACTAGAGGCCACAACCTTACTCTTGGAAACCAATACGCAATCTGTGAAGTCCAAGAACATTTTTAGGTGGCACAAAGGAAAACAGAATTTATGTTTACCTGATAAATTTCTTTCTCCTACGGTGTATCTGGTCCACGGCTTCATCCTTACTTGTGGGATATTCTCAATCCCTACAGGAAGTGGCAAAGAGAGCACACAGCAGAGCTGTCCATATAGCTCCCCTCAGGTTCCGCCCCCCCAGTCATTCGACCGACGGTTAGGAGAAAAAAGGAGAACCATAGGGTGCAGTGGTGACTGTAGTTTACAAAAATAAATTTAAACCTGACCAAATGCCAGGGTGGGCCGTGGACCGGATACACCGTAGGAGAAAGAAATTTATCAGGTAAACATAAATTCTGTTTTCTCCTACATTGGTGTATCCGGTCCACGGCTTCATCCTTACTTGTGGGAACCAATACCAAAGCTTTAGGACACGGATGAAGGGAGGGAACAAGTCAGGTAACCTAAACGGAAGGCACCACTGCTTGTAAAACCTTTCTCCCAAAAATAGCCTCCAAAGAAGCAAAAGTATCGAATTTGTAAAATTTGGCAAATGTATGCAGTGAAGACCAAGTCGCTGCCTTACAGATCTGTTCAACAGAAGCCTCATTCTTGAAAGCCCATGTGGAAGCCACAGCTCTAGTAGAGTGAGCTGTAATTCGTTCAGGAGGCTGCCTTCCAGCAGTCTCATAAGCCAACCGGATGATGCTTTTCAACCAGAAAGACAGAGAGGTCGCAGTCGCCTTTTGACCTCTCCTCTTGCCAGAATAGACGACAAACAAGGACGATGTTTGTCTGAAGTCTTTAGTTGCTTTTAGATAAAACTTCAAAGCACGAACCACATCAAGATTGTGTAACAGACGTTCCTTGTTAGAAACTGGATTAGGACACAGAGAAGGAACAACTATTTCCTGGTTAATATTCTTATTGGAAACCACTTTTGGAAGAAAACCAGGCTTGGTACGTAAAAACATAATTTATGCTTACCTGATAAATTTATTTCTCTTGTAGTGTATCCAGTCCACGGATCATCCATTACTTGTGGGATATTCTCCTTCCCAACAGGAAGTTGCAAGAGGATCACCCACAGCAGAGCTGCTATATAGCTCCTCCCCTCACTGCCATATCCAGTCATTCGACCGAAACAAGACGAGAAAGGAGAAACCATAGGGTGCAGTGGTGACTGTAGTTTAATTAAAATTTAGACCTGCCTTAAAAGGATAGGGCGGGCCGTGGACTGGATACACTACAAGAGAAATAAATTTATCAGGTAAGCATAAATTATGTTTTCTCTTAAGTGTATCCAGTCCACGGATCATCCATTACTTGTGGGATACCAATACCAAAGCTAAAGTACACGGATGATGGGAGGGACAAGGCAGGAACTTAAACGGAAGGAACCACTGCCTGTAGAACCTCTCTCCCAAAAACAGCCTCCGAAGAAGCAAAAGTGTCAAATTTGTAAAATTTTGAAAAGGTGTGAAGCGAAGACCAAGTCGCAGCCTTGCAAATCTGTTCAACAGAGGCCTCATTTTTAAAGGCCCAGGTGGAAGCCACAGCTCTAGTAGAATGAGCTGTAATCCTTTCAGGGGGCTGCTGTCCAGCAGTCTCATAGGCTAAGCGTATTATGCTCCGAAGCCAAAAGGAGAGAGAGGTTGCCGAAGCTTTTTGACCTCTCCTCTGTCCAGAGTAAACGACAAACAGGGAAGATGTTTGACGAAAATCTTTAGTAGCCTGTAAGTAAAACTTCAAGGCACGGACTACGTCCAGATTATGCAAAAGACGTTCCTTCTTTGAAGAAGGATTAGGACACAATGATGGAACAACAATCTCTTGATTGATATTGCTGTTAGAAACCACCTTAGGTAAAAACTCAGGTTTGGTACGCAGAACTACCTTGTCTGAATGAAAAATCAGATAAGGAGAATCACAACGTAAGGCAGATAACTCAGAGACTCTTCGAGCCGAGGAAATAGCCATCAAAAACAGAACTTTCCAAGATAAAAGTTTAATATCAATGGAATGAAGGGGTTCAAACGGAACTCCCTGAAGAACTTTAAGAACCAAGTTTAAGCTCCACGGGGAAGCAACAGTTATAAACACAGGCTTAATCCTAACCAAAGCCTGACAAAATGCCTGGACGTCTGGAACTTCTGCCAGACGCTTGTGCAAAAGAGTAGACAGAGCAGAGATCTGTCCTTTTAAAGAACTAGCTGATAAGCCTTTGTACAAACCCTCTTGGAGAAAGGACAATATCCTAGGAATCCTAACCTTACTCCATGAGTAACTCTTGGATTCACACCAATAAAGATATTTACGCCATATCTTATGGTAGATTTTCCTGGTGACAGGCTTCCGAGCCTGTATTAAGGTATCAATGACTGACTCGGAGAAGCCACGCCTTGATAGAATCAAGCGTTCAATCTCCATGCAGTCAGTCTCAGAGAAAGTAAATTTGGATAATTGAAAGGACCTTGTATTAGAAGGTCCTGCCTCAGAGGCAGAGTCCATGGTGGAAGAGATGACATGTCCACTAGGTCTGCATGCGGTGATGGTAGGTGGCGCAAATAAATGCTGATTCCCTGTGGTGAAGCGTTAATATTTCAATGTTTATTGTTAGTTACGTGAATTCCGTGGTGAATTCTATTGGCTATGTTTGAATTATGATAGTGTCAATTTCTATTATTATGGATTTCAATTAATAATATACTCCTTATATAAATATAAATAAAATTAAAATTGCCTTTAGGTTGGTAAATAAAAAACAATTTATTTTCACAAATGTTTAAAATGTATATACTTTATGCGCTATTGACACCGGTGTCTACGGTTACTATAAAAGATACTAAAATTGGACAAGCTAAAAATAAAACAAAATACAATTTAAAATGATATAATTCCAAGTCTACAATGATACTTTTACGTTGAGTATTGTTACACTTTGCTAATTTCCACAGTGTGGCCTAATTTCAACGTTATGTTACAATATTTCTGACATTCATATGCTTTAGCAGTGGACTGTTATTAGTCCCAGTCTTTTGACGAAATGACCTTATAATATCGGCCAGGTATAGGTGATAGTACACTATATTCTAGTAGTGCTGGTTGTGCTGTTTTAACATTGCTCTAAAGTACCTTCAAATGTATCCGTCTGTTGTTGCTGTATCCGTTGGGGAATGTTGCGGTTAAATATATGCCGCTACTTGGTTCCCTTCAGTGTGTCTGTTTAATGACACGTTTTAAGTATACTGCGGTTAAATAAATGCCGCTGTTTGAAATGACTGGATTCGATGGGTGAGTAGAGATGTTAAGTCTCTCATGCGGTTAAATATATGCCGCTGCGATGACTTTGTTGCAGTATAAGCTCTGCCTGCAGTAAAAAGGTGTGGATGTTGTTATACCCACTGACGTGAGTGTTTCTTGTGGCCGCTCGAAGTGTTGTCTGTCAGTGACCGATCAGGTTCCTTCAAGGGTGATGGTTCCGTCGGGTGTGAGATCTTTATCACTTCGGTTGTTGAGACTTCTGCTTCCGTTCACCGTCGGTCAGTGACCGATCTGCCTGTTGTGCTTGGATGTTTAGATGGAAGCGCTCTTCTGATGTCCTGTGGTCTTGTAAATCTGTGTGAGGTTGCTCGGGTATCAACGCGTTTCGGCTTCAAAGCCTTTCTCAAGATACCAGATAGGTGGATTTGCCTGCTATTTATACCTGTTTCGGTTAACTGTTAAACTGCCGGTATGGTGTTATTCCAATTTTCACTTTGGGTTAGTTCGTGGTTTCGTGGATGTTAGCATTCAACATGACTTATTTTTCTTATTTGCTTTCTGATAATCTTGCTTTTTGATGTTCTTGTTTTACATATTGATTGTAAATAATCATTTCTTATTTTGCATATTTTTGCAACAAGGCTATAAGGAGTATGTATTAATCATATAGCAAAAAATATAATAATATAACAAAATTTAATTTTGGGTATTTTTCTTATATTTATTTTAGTCGTGTGTGAATGTTCATTTATTATTGTTTTTTGTTGTGCATATTTTGGTGTGTGTTGTTACGTTACCCTGATATTGCGCTCATTCGCATCTAGGTTTTTGGAACCATAATTGGCTAGACCAGATTATAGGTGAAATTAATATGCAATTTATAATATCAATATTGCTTGGAAATTGATCGGGGTTTACTTGATTTTCTAATATAGGTTTTATATAACCCTATTTTTGTAGGTTGGAGTTGCCATACATATGAATTTGAATTCCCAGGTTTGTTACTTTTTATACATCGTTGACGGGTTTAATCATGTGTGTATTTCTAAAAAACGTTCTCTAAATTTGGGTGGGTACAACATTAACTCCTGATAAGGAGTATAACGGTGTACTACTATTTCTTTGACTTTGCGTCTTGGTTATTAGGGAGTGTCTTACAAGTTATTTTGTGTGTCCAATAGATTATAATATTGATTTTAAGTGATATCTATGTGGTTTTTAGTGTGATGAAAGTCTATATACAATTTTGGTTTGGAGTATACTACAGGATGGAGTTTAGGTCCATTTCACTGTTTAGACCTTTTGGGTATAGAGTTCCCATTTCAAATATTAGTCTGGCTTCTTGGTGTAGAAGTTTTTTCCCTAGATTGCCTCCTCTGCTGTCAGGTGTAATCTTTCTAATGCCCCAAAATAGCATTTCATTTGGATTCCCTTTATGACATGTTTTAAAGTGTGCGTATAGTTTTGTATTGTCTTTTTCTTTTTCAATATTTAGGATGTGCTCTCTCATCCTGTCCTTCAACTTTCTGCTAGTTTGGCCTAAGTATTGAAGTTTGCAATTGCATTCTATTAGATATATGATATTGGTATCCGTGCATCTGATAATGTCATTAATTTTTACTTCTTTATTTGTCACAGTTGATCTGACTGATTTAGATTTGGTACTGTGTTTACAAGATTTACACTCGTGGCATGGGAAAAAACCAGATATGCTTTCATTGTTAAGGTTTCGTTGGGCGGTGTGGTTTTTTTGTTGTTTGTACTCGCTAGGTGCTAGGATAGCGAGTACAAACAACAAAAAAACCACACCGCCCAACGAAACCTTAACAATGAAAGCATATACCAATATCATATATCTAATAGAATGCAATTGCAAACTTCAATACTTAGGCCAAACTAGCAGAAAGTTGAAGGACAGGATGAGAGAGCACATCCTAAATATTGAAAAAGAAAAAGACAATACAAAACTATACGCACACTTTAAAACATGTCATAAAGGGAATCCAAATGAAATGCTATTTTGGGGCATTAGAAAGATTACACCTGACAGCAGAGGAGGCAATCTAGGGAAAAAACTTCTACACCAAGAAGCCAGACTAATATTTGAAATGGGAACTCTATACCCAAAAGGTCTAAACAGTGAAATGGACCTAAACTCCATCCTGTAGTATACTCCAAACCAAAATTGTATATAGACTTTCATCACACTAAAAACCACATAGATATCACTTAAAATCAATATTATAATCTATTGGACACACAAAATAACTTGTAAGACACTCCCTAATAACCAAGACGCAAAGTCAAAGAAATAGTAGTACACCGTTATACTCCTTATCAGGAGTTAATGTTGTACCCACCCAAATTTAGAGAACGTTTTTTAGAAATACACACATGATTAAACCCGTCAACGATGTATAAAAAGTAACAAACCTGGGAATTCAAATTCATATGTATGGCAACTCCAACCTACAAAAATAGGGTTATATAAAACCTATATTAGAAAATCAAGTAAACCCCGATCAATTTCCAAGCAATATTGATATTATAAATTGCATATTAATTTCACCTATAATCTGGTCTAGCCAATTATGGTTCCAAAAACCTAGATGCGAATGAGCGCAATATCAGGGTAACGTAACAACACACACCAAAATATGCACAACAAAAAACAATAATAAATGAACATTCACACACGACTAAAATAAATATAAGAAAAATACCCAAAATTAAATTTTGTTATATTATTATATTTTTTGCTATATGATTAATACATACTCCTTATAGCCTTGTTGCAAAAATATGCAAAATAAGAAATGATTATTTACAATCAATATGTAAAACAAGAACATCAAAAAGCAAGATTATCAGAAAGCAAATAAGAAAAATAAGTCATGTTGAATGCTAACATCCACGAAACCACGAACTAACCCAAAGTGAAAATTGGAATAACACCATACCGGCAGTTTAACAGTTAACCGAAACAGGTATAAATAGCAGGCAAATCCACCTATCTGGTATCTTGAGAAAGGCTTTGAAGCCGAAACGCGTTGATACCCGAGCAACCTCACACAGATTTACAAGACCACAGGACATCAGAAGAGCGCTTCCATCTAAACATCCAAGCACAACAGACAGATCGGTCACTGACCGACGGTGAACGGAAGCAGAAGTCTCAACAACCGAAGTGATAAAGATCTCACACCCGACGGAACCATCACCCTTGAAGGAACCTGATCGGTCACTGACCGACAACACTTCGAGCGGCCACAAGAAACACTCACGTCAGTGGGTATAACAACATCCACACCTTTTTACTGCAGGCAGAGCTTATACTGCAACAAAGTCATCGCAGCGGCATATATTTAACCGCATGAGAGACTTAACATCTCTACTCACCCATCGAATCCAGTCATTTCAAACAGCGGCATTTATTTAACCGCAGTATACTTAAAACGTGTCATTAAACAGACACACTGAAGGGAACCAAGTAGCGGCATATATTTAACCGCAACATTCCCCAACGGATACAGCAACAACAGACGGATACATTTGAAGGTACTTTAGAGCAATGTTAAAACAGCACAACCAGCACTACTAGAATATAGTGTACTACTATCACCTATACCTGGCCGATATTATAAGGTCATTTCGTCAAAAGACTGGGACTAATAACAGTCCACTGCTAAAGCATATGAATGTCAGAAATATTGTAACATAACGTTGAAATTAGGCCACACTGTGGAAATTAGCAAAGTGTAACAATACTCAACGTAAAAGTATCATTGTAGACTTGGAATTATATCATTTTAAATTGTATTTTGTTTTATTTTTAGCTTGTCCAATTTTAGTATCTTTTATAGTAACCGTAGACACCGGTGTCAATAGCGCATAAAGTATATACATTTTAAACATTTGTGAAAATAAATTGTTTTTTATTTACCAACCTAAAGGCAATTTTAATTTTATTTATATTTATATAAGGAGTATATTATTAATTGAAATCCATAATAATAGAAATTGACACTATCATAATTCAAACATAGCCAATAGAATTCACCACGGAATTCACGTAACTAACAATAAACATTGAAATATTAACGCTTCACCACAGGGAATCAGCATTTATTTGCGCCACCTACCATCACCGCAGCTAATTTGTATAAAACATTGGGATAAAGTTTTATAAGGTGTGCACTATTCCCGCCTTAGTATCAGTCCAACCACTATCAAAAACGCACTAGGTCTGCATACCAGGTCCTGCGTGGCCACGCAGGCGCTATCAGAATCACCGATGCTCTCTCCTGTTTGATTTTGGCAATCAGTCGAGGGAGCAGGTTGAAGAACCAAGGAGCTGCTAGAGCATCTATCAGCGTTGCTCCCGGGTCCCTGGACCTGGATCCGTAACAAGGAAGCTTGGTGTTCTGGCGAGACGCCATGAGATCCAGTTCTGGTTTGCCCCAACGATGGACCAGTTGAGCAAACACCTCCGGATGGAGTTCCCACTCCCCCGGATGAAAAGTCTGACGACTTAGAAAATCCGCCTCCCAGTTCTCTACGCCTGGGATGTGGATCGCTGACAGGTGGCAAGAGTGAGACTCTGCCCAGCGAATTATCTTTGAGACTTCTAACATCGCTAGGGAACTCCTGGTTCCCCCTTGATGGTTGATGTAAGCCACAGTCGTGATGTTGTCCGACTGAAATCTGATGAACCTCAGTGTTGCTAACTGAGGCCAAGCTAGAAGAGCATTGAATATTGCTCTTAACTCCAGAATGTTTATTGGGAGGAGTTTCTCATCCTGAGTCCACGATCCCTGAGCCTTCAGGGAGTTCCAGACTGCGCCCCAACCTAGAAGGCTGGCATCTGTTGTTACAATCATCCAATCTGGCCTGCGAAAGGTCATACCCTTGGACAGATGGACCCGAGAAAGCCACCAGAGAAGAGAATCTCTGGTCTCTTGATCCAGATTTAGTAGAGGGGACAAATCTGAGTAATCCCCATTCCACTGACTTAGCATGCATAATTGCAGCGGTCTGAGATGCAGGCACGCAAATGGCACTATGTCCATTGCCGCTACCATTAAGCAGATTACTTCCATGCACTGAGCCACTGACGGGCATGGAATGGAATGAAGGACACGGCAAGCATTTAGAAGTTTTGATAACCTGGACTCCGTCAGGTAAATTTTCATCTCTACAGAATCTATAAGAGTCCCTAGGAAGGAGACTCTTGTGAGAGGTGATAGAGAACTCTTTTCCACGTTCACTTTCCACCCATGCGACCTCAGAAATGCCAGAACTATCTCTGTATGAGACTTGGCAATTTGAAAGCTTGACGCCTGTATCAGGATGTCGTCTAGATACGGAGCCACCGCTATGCCTCGCGGTCTTAGAACCGCCAGAAGTGAGCCCAGAACCTTTGTAAAAATTCTCGGGGCAGTGGCCAACCGGAAGGGAAGAGCTACAAATTGGTAATGCCTGTCTAGAAAGGCAAACCTTAGGAACCGATGATGATCTTTGTGAATCGGTATGTGAAGGTAGGCATCCTTTAAGTCCACTGTGGTCATGTACTGACCCTCTTGGATCATGGGTAGGATGGGCCGAATAGTTTCCATTTTTAATGATGGAACTCTGAGGAATTTGTTTAAGATCTTTAGATCCAAGATTGGTCTGAAGGTTCCCTCTTTCTTGGGAACCACAAACAGATTTGAATAAAATCCCTGTCCTTGTTCCGTCCGCGGAACTGGATGGATCACTCCCATTACTAGGAGGTCTTGCACACAGCTTAGGAATGCCTCTTTCTTTATCTGGTTTGATGATAACCTTGAAAGATGAAATCTCCCTTGTGGAGGAGAAGCTTTGAAGTCCAGAAGTTATCCCTGAGATATGATCTCCAACGCCCAGGGATCTTGAACATCTCTTGTCCACTCCTGGGCTAAGAGAGAAAGTCTGCCCCCCACTAGATCCGTTTCCGGATAGGGGGCCGTTCCTTCATGCTGTCTTGGGGGCAGCAGCAGGCTTCCTGGCCTGCTTGCCCTTGTTCCAGGACTGGTTAGGTTCCCAGGCCTGTCTGGAATGAGCAACAGTTCCCTCTTGTTTTGAAGCGGAGGAAGTTGATGCTGCTCCTGCCTTGAAATTTCGAAACTCACGAAAATTAGACTGTTTGGCCTTTGATTTGGCCCTGTCCTGAGGAAGGGTATGACCCTTGCCTCCAGTAATGTCAGCAATAATTTCCTTCAAGCCAGGCCCGAATAAGGTCTGCCCCTTGAAAGGAATGTTGAGTAATTTAGACTTTGAAGTCACGTCAGCTGACCAGGATTTAAGCCATAGCGCCCTACGTGCCTGGATGGCGAATCCGGAATTCTTAGCCGTTAGTTTAGTCAAATGAACAATGGCATCAGAAACAAATGAGTTAGCTAGCTTAAGTGTTCTAAGCTTGTCAATAATTTCATTCAATGGAGCTGTCTGGATGGCCTCTTCCAGGGCCTCAAACCAGAATGCCGCCGCAGCAGTGACAAGCGCAATGCATGCAAGGGGCTGTAAAATAAAACCTTGTTGAATAAACATTTTCTTAAGGTAACCCTCCAATTTTTTATCCATTGGATCTGAAAAAGCACAACTGTCCTCAACCGGGATAGTGGTACGCTTTGCTAAAGTAGAAACTGCTCCCTCCACCTTAGGGACCGTCTGCCATAAGTCCCGTGTAGTGGCGTCTATTGGAAACATTTTTCTAAATATAGGAGGTGGGGAAAAGGGAACACCGGGTCTATCCTACTCCTTGCTAATAATTTCTGTAAGCCTTTTAAGGTATAGGAAAAACGTCAGTACACACCGGCACCGCATAGTATCTATCCAGCCTACACAATTTCTCTGGAATTGCAACTGTGTTACAGTCATTCAGAGCAGCTAATACCTCCCCAAGCAATACACGGAGGTTCTCAAGCTTAAATTTAAAATTAGAAATCTCTGAATCAGGTTTCCCCGAGTCAGAGATGTCACCCACAGACTGAAGCTCTCCGTCCTCATGTTCTGCATACTGTGACGCAGTATCAGACATGGCTCTAACAGCATTTGCACGCTCTGTAGCTCTCCTAACCCCAGAGCTATCGCGCTTGCCTCTTAATTCAGGCAATCTAGATAATACCTCTGACAGGGTATTATTCATGATTGCAGCCATGTCCTGCAAGGTAATCGCTATGGGCGTCCCTGATGTAATTGGCGCCATATTAGCGTGCGTCCCCTGAGCGGGAGGCGAAGGGTCTGACACGTGGGGAGAGTTAGTCGGCATAACTTCCCCCTCGACAGAACCCTCTGGTGATAATTCTTTTATAGATAAAGACTGATCTTTACTGTTTAAGGTGAAATCAATACATTTAGTACACATTCTCCTATGGGGCTCCACCATGGCTTTCAAACATAATGAACAAGTAGGTTCCTCTGTGTCAGACATGTTTAAACAGACTAGCAATGAGACTAGCAAGCTTGGAAAACACTTTAAAACACGTTTACAAGCAATATAAAACACGTTACTGCGCCTTTAAGAAACACAAATTTTCCCAAATTTTGAAATAACAGTGAAAAAATGCAGTTACACTAACAAAATTTTTACAGTGTATGTAATAAGTTAGCAGAGCATTGCACCCACTTGCAAATGGATGATTAACCCCTTAATACCAAAAACGGAATAACAAATGACAAAAACGTTTTTTAAACAGTCACAACAACTGCCACAGCTCTACTGTGGCTTTTTACCTCTCTCAATACGACTTTTGAAGCCTTTTGAGCCCTTCAGAGAAGTCCTGGATCATGCAGGAAGAAGCTGGATGTCTGTGTCTGTAATTTTTTCTGTACAAAAAAAAAACGCCAAAATAGGCCCCTCCCACTCATATTACAACAGTGGGAAGCCTCAGGGAACTGTTTCTAGGCAAAATTCAAGCCAGCCATGTGGAAAAAACTAGGCCCCAATAAGTTTTATCACCAAACATATGTAAAAAACGATTAAACATGCCAGCAAACGTTTTAAAATACATTTTTATAAGAGTATGTATCTCTATTAATAAGCCTGATACCAGTCGCTATCACTGCATTTAAGGCTTTACTTACATTACTTCGGTATCAGCAGCATTTTCTAGCAAATTCCATCCCTAGAAAAATATTTTAACTGCACATACCTTATTGCAGGAAAACCTGCACGCTATTCCCCCTCTGAAGTTACCTCACTCCTCAGAATATGTGAGAACAGGACAAGGCTTCCGGTGGGAGGAGCAAGGAAGTGTAGCTGTTCCATGCTGCACGCTCACCTGAAGTGGCGATACTATCATGCCAAACACGCCTGCAGCCATAGGCCGGTGAACTTGGACACTGGCCTGGCCTGAGGGACACAACCCGATACGGCGTGGGGAAGCTCTGGAAGTGCTAGTGGCCGCATAGCAGCGGTCAAACTACAAACCGCTACAAACTACAAACCGCTTCACTATGTCTCACCAAGTCTCATTAAGCTGGGAGAACGCTTAATGAGAGTACGTATCTGCAACCGTCTTCACGAACCGGGATTTAGCCAGCATGAGGAGAAGGTGGTGTGTCGCTGAAAAGCCCGTCGCTGAGAACTGTACCTCCGTGCACTTCCGTGCGCTACTAGGAGGCTCTGGAAGGTATCGCCTAGCAGTAGGAGAAGCGCGGAGCCGCACAACCACCTGCGACAGTATCCACAGACAGAAACTGGTGTTTGGCCCGTCGGAACGTAAGTCCCTGAGCTGGTCTTGGGGTGAAGGTAAGACGGGAGAACATAAGTGAGGACTGTGACTTTATAAGCTGTTGTTCTCCTATACTTATTTTGTAACATCTAGTGGACTATAAGGAGCATAGGAGGGCCTGTATCAAACGACAGGGGGAAAAAATAATAAAAAACCTGGCCACACAGGCTGTGTAATAGCTCTATGATATAATACACCTGGTAGAGCATAACAGGAGACTGTAACCAAGGTATCCGAGACTTTTGATACATAAACCAACTAGCAACAAAGCTAGAAGATCAGAGAAGCTGGTATAATCAGTTGAACTGTACACAGCTCCATTCCTAAAGGATAAATAACTTACAAGGTCTGACTATAGAAGTGAACTGTGAATCCCAGATAATTTTACTGGGGGCTCTGGAACTGTTCTGGAATTAAACAAATAATAAAGCCACTGGCTATAGTATCATTGGGTGTACATAAGGTCTAGTAGGAAAATTTCTTCTCTTTTTTTTTTTTCCTGGATATGGACTAAGGCCTATATAAGTTGCCTATAACCCTAAAGATTTAATGAGAGGATACGTTACAGCAATGTATTATGTTATAACACGATTGCAGAACAGGATAAAAGTAGAGGTCAATTGAAATAACATAAGGCTGTGTTATAAACTGGACATATTCTCAGGAATTATGTGTATATGCATGAGTCTTTTTTTTTCTCTGTATTAAGGCTGGAGGTTCATATATAGGATATATATTAGGCATCTGAGATTAACACACTACCCTTTCTCTACAGGAAATATATGTGGCTCCAGACCGGTGTATTAACTAACTAATATAGCTGACAGTTCAAAAAAAAAAAAAAAAAAAAAAAAAAAAAGGGGCTGTACTAATATCATAACTGTAATGTGAGGAAGCTACAGTACATTTAAAAATTGATCTCCAAACATATATTAATACCTATGGTGTGGCATTACTATCTCGCCCTGGAAATATTTGTATAAAAAAAAAACACGCACTATCTAGAGTGGTGAGAAAAAAGAAAAGGTTTTGGTATACAATTGTGAGGACCTGGAAATATACTACTTCGCATAATACTGAATATAGTCACAACTATTTGTGTATTTGCCTATAAAGTACTAGATAGACGAATGACACAATTGTTGGACAGGATAAAATAGCATATATTGAGAATATATTACGCTATACCCTTGTGCTGTTGAATATAGAACTCTCCTGACTCCCCTAAGCTGACCCTGAATCACTTACACAGGGCACGACCCTAATATTCACAAGTCTTTAGATATCATAATTTATCACAACTAGTAAAACTTTTTATTTTTGACACTGCAACACCCCCCTCCCCCCTCCTTTTTTTTTTTTTTTTCCTCCCTCTCTCTCCTCTTAACACCCCACACAATCACACACCCTCACAAATTTAATTTATGGATAAATTTCTATCACCTAAAACACACACTATGCCAGCCAAGGTGAAAGACAGGAGGCCTAGAAATAGTTTAGACAATAACACAGACCTAAGGGTAGAAGCAAATTGTCTAAATATCAGTAAAATGGACATTGAAGAAATAACGAAGCAGGTAGTGCAGGTGCTGCTCCCTCAATTCGACTTGATTAAGGTGGAACTTAGTACGCTTGTTTCTGAAATGAAAAATTTCTCATCTAGGCTCACAGAAGCGGAGTCTAGAATATCCGAAGTTGAGGATCTAGTGTTTAAGACGGAACAAATATCTCAACAACATAGTAGCAAAATTAATGATCTCAGTGAAAAAGTAGAGGAGTTGGAGGATAGAGCACGTCGCAATAATCTAAGGATTATTGGGCTGCCTGAAAGCGACTGTTATCAGGATTTAATCTCTTTTGCTGCTAATACACTTCCACAATTACTTGGGATCCAGCAACAGAACATAGCAGTAGAAAGAGCATATCGTACAGGTAATCCTAGGAACACAACAGAAAATTCAGTACAGAAGCGTCCTATTATAGTGAAATATTTGAATTTCCAAGACAAGATCAGTATTCTCAGAGCCTACGGAAAGATGCAAACACTACTAATAGACCAACATAGAATTCTGTTATTCCAGGATTTTTCATTCCAGACAGCAAGCAAGCGAAAAGCTATTTCACCATATTGCACCACCTTAATCAACTTGGGCCTGCCGGCTAGATTAGTATACCCAGCCACAATCAAATTATATATTGACAATGAGCTAACTGTATTAAGAACTCCACAAGAAGCTAAGAGTTATATAGATAAATATAAAGGAGACCATTAAACAGATAAGAGGGTAATGGAGAAAGGAATCTTTGGGAACATATGTCACTATTATATACAAGCTAGAGATGCTATTTTATTTAATTATGTGTTTTTTTCTTTTTAAAATGTTTAAAATGAGGGTTAAGGCTCTGACGCTGTTTTATACATATGAGTATTTTCTAACATATAGGTGTTGTTGTTTTGTTATTTATATAGTATATGAAAAATGCACCTATCGATATTGGTATAACAGGACCAAGTCAAAAATATGTTTTTTTCTACTGTGGGTTCACATTATTTTTTTTTGGTGTATTATATTCCAAAAGTTTATATACAATCCCCGGCATAATATGTTTAAGGCTAGGGATAAAGTTGGGAAATTGTCTTGTATAGATGAAAATGTATTGCAATATAGTATATGTCCCCTGAGCTACACATCATATGAAAAATATATGCACAAATATAGGTACAATATATTTAAGTCCTGGGTCGGTAACATCTATTGTCTCTGGTGGCAGGTAGAATATTGGGGTATGGGGGGGGAATTATTATTATTTTTTATTTTATTTTTTTCTCTTCTCATATTTTATTCCCTAAACTAAAATGCCACAGCTAAAATTGATATCTTGGAATGTAGGGGGTGTTTCTAGTCCAATGAAAAGGAAAAGAATTTTAACATATCTTAAAAAATTTAAAGCGGATATTATTTTGTTGCAAGAAACACACCTTACAACAATAGAACACAAGAAACTACAAGCCAATTGGATTCAGGAAGTGATCTTCACACCCTGTAGCTCTAGAAAAAGAGGAGTAGCAATTCTTATCAGAAAAGGGTTAAATTATCAGATTATCTCCAAGCAGATAGATTCAGAAGAACGTTTTATTATCATTAAAATTAAAGTTGAATCTCTCATATATACCGTTTGTAATGTGTATGGACCTAATAAAGTGGATATAGCTTTCTGGGAGGCTTTGAAGCTGCAATTGTTTGAATATGTTGATACGAATATGGTGGTAGCAGGAGATTTTAACATGGTCTTTAATAATATTGATAGACTTCAGACTACAAAACAAAGAATCCCCAGGGTCTCTCAAAAAGCAGCCAAGATTCTTAAATCAATCTGTAGAGTTCTTAAGATAAGGGACATTTGGAGACACTTATACCCTAACTCTAGAGCGTATACATATGAGTCCAAACAATACAGGTCATATTCTCGTATTGATTTTTTTTTGGGTTCAGACAGTTTGTTTAGAACAGAGTTAAAAACGCAAATAGGGGACTTCACCATTTCAGACCATGCCCCTATATTTTTGGAATGTGGATCAGAAAATAACGCATATCAAACAACTAGAGGTTATTCTTTCCCACGATATTTATATAATGACGCCAAATTTAGGAAATACATTACAGATAGGTGGCATGACTATGCAATACAAAATGCTGCATATAGTTGTAAACCCGAGATTTTTTGGGAAACAGCCAAAGCGGTGATAAGAGGAGAAATAAAAAACTATATGTCTAAACTTAGGGCAAGAGCACGTCTAAGGGAAATAGAACTCTCTAACTGGCTTAGAAATGCATACAATGCCTACATAGCGGCTCCCACATCGATTAATTGGCAGAAATATATCAAAGCGAAACAAGAGTGGGACTCAGTTAGCTTGCAGAAAGCGACCCGTCAAGATTTAAATCAAAGAACTATCTATCATAGATATGGCAGCAAAATTGGTAAGCTTCTAGCTAACTGCGTCAAAGTTTGTAAAGTCTCAGAAAACCATCAAGTCTGCTATAGTAGATGGTATTCGAGTTACTGAAGCAGAAGCAATTAAAAAAGGTTTTGTTAGCTTCTTTAAAAAATTGTACTCTGCCCCTCAGATAGATAGTCAAAATAAAGAGTGGTTCTGGAGAAACATCTCTCTTCCAAAATTAAATACAGATGAGGTTGTCAACTTAAATCTACCCATTACTTCAACAGAAATCTGTCAAGCAGTAGATAGATTAAAATTGGATAAAGCCGCTGGCCCGGATATGTTACCAGCCGAATTTTATAAAATTCTTAGGGAAGAGATAAATGCCCCATTGGTAAAACTATTTAATCAGTATTTCTGTAATGGTGGGGTCCCCTCTCCCTATTTTGTTGCATCCAGAATTGTACTCGTTCCAAAAAAAGAGAAGGATCCAGAAGCGTTGGACTCATATCGTCCCATCTCACTGCTTAATGCAGACTATAAAATTTATACAGCAATTTTAGCAAACAGACTTAAGGGGATCCTTGGCTCTTTGATACATGTGGACCAGGTCGGCTTTATGTTACATCGAAACCCATCGGCTAGTATTCGTAAAATCTTACTAATCTTAGATTTTTTTCGATCAGAATGTACAAATGGGCGAATAAAACCAGCGATTCTTTCGCTAGATGCCCAGAAGGCATTCGACTCGATTACGTGGGACCATCTTTTTTTCACTATGCAACAATTTGGTTTTAGTGGTAATTATTTAAATTGCATTAAAGCTCTATACATTAATGCTTCTGCAGTATTGTTGGTAAATGGCATTCCCACAGAAACTTTCCATATTTTGACAGGTACCAGACAAGGCTGTCCGATCTCACCACTTCTTTTCAACCTTGCAATTGAACCATTGGCAACTATGTTAAAAAAGCACCTAGAAGGAATTTTGTTAGGAGATGAATACCTTAAATTATTACTATACGCAGATGACCTATTATTATTTCTTAACAACCCTGAACACGAGATCCCGATTTTATTGGAAAAAATTTATATATTCGGAACATTTTCGGGATACAAAATAAACGCAGCAAAATCAGATTTACTATGGATAACAAAACCCGCAAGTAATGGATACACGCCACCCTTTAAAATAGCGGATTCATATATTACGTATCTAGGTATTAAGATTAGTATCGACCCGGCAGAATGGTACCCTTTGAATTTTATCCCTCTGCTAAATAAAATTCAGATAGAGCTCGGAAACTGGGCAAAATTTCCTCTGTCAATGACGGCAAAAATGAATTTGATAAAAATGATCACCCTACCCAAACTGATGTATTTAATGCAAAATATTCCAATTCCAATAACAAAATTTGATCTCAAGCGTTTAAATAGCTCCATCAGACTGTTTATTTGGGGTAGTGGCAAAAAGCGTATAGCTTTACAGAAGCTGTCACAGTTAAGACAATATGGGGGTCTTGCGTTACCAAATTTCGGCAACTATAATAGAATATGTTTGGCAAAGGTAGCGATGGACTGGCTTACTGGGGGGAACTATGTGGCGTCACTAGAAATAGAACAAAAGTTAGTTCTGCCATATGACCTACTGGCACTACTACACTGCCCGATTAAGAAACTACCATCTATGGTCAAAAAATAGAATTTATGCTTACCTGATAAATTACTTTCTCCAACGGTGTGTCCGGTCCACGGCGTCATCCTTACTTGTGGGATATTCTCTTCCCCAACAGGAAATGGCAAAGAGCCCAGCAAAGCTGGTCACATGATCCCTCCTAGGCTCCCCCTACCCCAGTCATTCGACCGACAGACAGGAGGAAATATGCATAGGAGAAACCATATGATACCGTGGTGACTTTAGTTAGAGAAAATAATTCATCAGACCTGATTAAAAAAACCAGGGCGGGCCGTGGACCGGACACACCGTTGGAGAAAGTAATTTATCAGGTAAGCATAAATTCTGTTTTCTCCAACATAGGTGTGTCCGGTCCACGGCGTCATCCTTACTTGTGGGAACCAATACCAAAGCTTTAGGACACGGATGAAGGGAGGGAGCAAATCAGGTCACCTAAATGGAAGGCACCACGGCTTGCAAAACCTTTCTCCCAAAAATAGCCTCCGAAGAAGCAAAAGTATCAAATTTGTAAAATTTGGCAAAAGTGTGCAGTGAAGACCAAGTCGCTGCCTTACATATCTGGTCAACAGAAGCCTCGTTCTTGAAGGCCCATGTGGAAGCCACAGCCCTAGTGGAATGAGCTGTGATTCTTTCAGGAGGCTGCCGTCTGGCAGTCTCATAAGCCAATCGGATAATGCTTTTAAGCCACAAAGAAAGAGAGGTAGAAGTTGCTTTTTGACCTCTCCTTTTACCAGAATAAACAACAAACAAAGAAGATGTTTGTCTGAAATCTTTAGTGGCCTCTAAATAGAATTTTAGAGCACGGACTACGTCCAAATTGTGTAACAAACGTTCCTTCTTTGAAACTGGATTCGGACACAAAGAAGGTACAACTATCTCCTGGTTAATATTTTTGTTAGAAACAACTTTAGGAAGAAAACCAGGCTTAGTACGCAAAACCACCTTATCTGCATGGAACACCAGATAGGGCGGAGAACACTGCAGAGCAGATAACTCAGAAACTCTTCTAGCAGAAGAAATAGCAACCAAAAACAAAACTTTCCAAGATAATAACTTAATATCTACGGAATGTAAGGGTTCAAACGGAACCCCTTGAAGAACTGAAAGAACTAGATTAAGACTCCAGGGAGGAGTCAAAGGTCTGTAAACAGGCTTGATTCTAACCAGAGCCTGAACAAACGCTTGAACGTCTGGCACAGCTGCCAGCCTTTTGTGAAGTAAAACAGATAAAGCAGAGATCTGTCCCTTCAGAGAACTTGCAGATAATCCTTTCTCCAAACCTTCTTGTAGAAAGGATAAAATCTTAGGAATTTTTATCTTGTTCCATGGGAATCCTTTGAATTCACACCAACAGATATATTTTTTCCATATCTTATGGTAAATTTTTCTAGTTACAGGCTTTCTAGCCTGAATCAGAGTATCTATTACAGAATCTGAAAACCCACGCTTTGATAAAATCAAGCGTTCAATCTCCAAGCAGTCAGTTGGAGGGAAACCAGATTCGGATGTACGAATGGACCTTGAACAAGAAGGTCCTGTCTCAAAGGTAGCTTCCATGGTGGAGCCGATGACATATTCACCAGGTCTGCATACCAAGTCCTGCGTGGCCACGCAGGAGCTATCAAGATCACCGAAGCCCTCTCCTGATTGATCCTGGCTACCAGCCTGGGAATGAAAGGAAACGGTGGGAATACATAAGCTAGGTTGAAGGTCCAAGGTGCTACTAGTGCATCTACTAGAGTCGCCTTGGGATCCCTGGATCTGGACCCGTAACAAGGAACCTTGAAATTCTGACGAGAGGCCATCAGATCCATGTCTGGAATGCCCCATAATCGAGTTATTTGGGCAAAGATTTCCGGATGGAGTTCCCACTCCCCCGGATGGAATGTCTGACGACTCAGAAAATCCGCTTCCCAATTTTCCACTCCTGGGATGTGGATTGCAGACAAGTGGCAGGAGTGATCCTCCGCCCATTGAATTATCTTGGTCACTTCCTCCATCGCCAGGGAACTCCTTGTTCCCCCCTGATGGTTGATATATGCAACTGTCGTCATGTTGTCTGATTGAAACCTTATGAATTTGGCCAAGCTTTGAGAGCATTGAATATCGCTCTCAGTTCCAGAATGTTTATCGGGAGAAGAGATTCTTCCCGAGACCATAGACCCTGAGCTTTCAGGGGTTCCCAGACCGCGCCCCAGCCCACCAGACTGGCGTCGGTCGTGACAATGACCCACTCTGGTCTGCGGAAGCTCATTCCCTGTGACAGATTGTCCAGGATCAGCCACCAACGGAGTGAATCTCTGGTCCTTTGATCTACTTGAATCGTCGGAGACAAGTCTGTATAATCCCCATTCCACTGTCTGAGCATGCACAGTTGTAATGGTCTTAGATGAATTTGTGCAAAAGGAACTATGTCCATTGCTGCAACCATCAATCCTATTACTTCCATGCACTGCGCTATGGAAGGACGAAGAACAGAATGAAGTACTTGACAAGAGCTTAGAAGTTTTGATTTTCTGACCTCTGTCAGAAAAATCCTCATTTCTAAGGAGTCTATTATTGTTCCCAAGAAGGGAACTCTTGTTGACGGGGACAGAGAACTTTTTTCTATGTTCACTTTCCATCCGTGAGATCTGAGAAAGGCTAGGACGATGTCCGTATGAGCCTTTGCTTTTGACAGAGACGACGCTTGAATCAGGATGTCGTCCAAGTACGGTACTACTGCAATGCCCCTTGGTCTTAGAACCGCTAGAAGGGACCCTAGTACCTTTGTGAAAATTCTTGGAGCAGTGGCTAATCCGAATGGAAGTGCCACAAACTGGTAATGCTTGTCCAGAAAAGCAAACCTTAGGAACTGATGATGTTCCTTGTGGATAGGAATATGTAGGTACGCATCCTTTAAATCCACCGTGGTCATAAATTGACCTTCCTGGATGGTAGGAAGGATCGTTCGAATGGTTTCCATTTTGAACGATGGAACCCTGAGAAATTTGTTTAGGATCTTGAGATCTAAAATTGGTCTGAATGTTCCCTCTATTTTGGGAACTATGAACAGGTTGGAGTAAAACCCCATCCCTTGTTCTCCTATTGGAACTGGATGAATTACTCCCATCTTTAACAGGTCTTCTACACAAAGTAAGAATGCCTGTCTTTTTATTTGGTTTGAAGATAATTGAGACCTGTGGAACCTTCCCCTTGGGGGTAGTTCCTTGAATTCCAGGAGATAACCCTGAGAAACTATTTCTAGTGCCCAAGGATCCTGAACATCTCTTGCCCAGGCCTGAGCAAAGAGAGAAAGTCTGCCCCCCACCAGATCCGGTCCCGGATCGGGGGCCATCCCTTCATGCTGTTTTGGTAGCAGCGGCAGGCTTCTTGGCCTGCTTATCCTTGTTCCAGCCTTGCATCGGTCTCCAGGCTGGTTTGGGTTGAGAAGTATTACCCTCTTGCTTAGAGGATGTAGAATTAGAGGCTGGTCCGTTTCTGCGAAAGGGACGAAAATTAGGCTTATTTTTAGCCTTAAAAGACCTATCCTGAGGAAGGGCGTGGCCCTTTCCCCCGGTGATGTCTGAAATAATCTCTTTCAAATCAGGACCAAACAGTGTTTTACCCTTGAAAGGGATGTTAAGCAATTTTGTCTTGGAAGACACATCCGCTGACCAAGACTTTAGCCAAAGCGCTCTGCGCGCCACGATAGCAAACCCTGAATTTTTCGCCGCTAATCTAGCTAATTGCAAAGCGGCATCTAAAATAAAAGAGTTAGCCAATTTAAGTGCTTGAACTCTGTCCATAACCTCCTCATACGAAGATTCTTTATTGAGCGACTTTTCTAGTTCTTCGAACCAGAAACACGCAGCCGTAGTGACAGGAACAATGCATGAAATTGGTTGTAGACGGTAACCTTGCTGAACAAACATCTTTTTAAGCAAACCCTCTAATTTTTTATCCATAGGATCTTTGAAAGCACAACTATCTTCTATGGGAATAGTAGTGCGTTTGTTTAGAGTAGAGACCGCCCCCTCGACCTTGGGGACTGTCTGCCATAAGTCCTTTCTGGGGTCGACTATAGGAAATAATTTCTTAAATATAGGGGGAGGAACAAAAGGTATGCCGGGCCTTTCCCACTCCTTATTTATTATGTCCGCCACCCGCTTGGGTATAGGAAAAGCATCGGGGGGAACCGGAACCTCTAGGAACTTGTCCATCTTACATAATTTCTCTGGAATGACCAAATTGTCACAATCATCCAGAGTAGATAATACCTCCTTAAGCAGTGCGCGGAGATGTTCTAATTTAAATTTAAATGTTACAACATCAGGTTCAGCTTGTTGAGAAATTTTTCCTGAATCTGAAATTTCTCCCTCAGACAAAACCTCCCTCCTGGCCCCTTCAGATTGGTGTGAGGGTATGTCAGAACCGTTATCATCAGCGTCCTCTTGCTCTTCAGTGTTTAAAACAGAGCAATCGCGCTTTCTCTGATAAGTAGGCATTTTAGATAAAATGTTTGCAATAGAATTATCCATAACAGCCGTTAATTGTTGCATGGTAATAAGTATTGGCGCACTAGATGTACTAGGGGCCTCTTGTGTGGGCAAAACTGGTGTAGACACAGAAGGGGATGATGCAGTACCATGCTTACTCCCCTCATTTGAGGAATCATCTTGGGCAATATTATTATCTGTGGCATCACTGTCCCTACTTTGTTTGGACACTATGTCACAATTATCACATATATTTAAATGGGGAGAAACCTTGGCTTTCATACATATAGAACATTGCTTATCTGATGGTTCAGACATGTTAAACAGGCTTAAACTTGTCAACAAAGCACAAAAAAACGTTTTAAAATAAAACCGTTACTGTCACTTTAAATTTCAAACAGAACACACTTTATTACTGAATATGCGAAAAAGCATGAAGGAATTGTTCAAAATTCACCAAAATTTCACCACAGTGTCTTAAAAGTATTGCACACCAAATTTGAAAGCTTTAACCCTTAAAATAACGGAACCGGAGCCGTTTTTACATTTAACCCCTATACAGTCCCAGGTATCTGCTTTGCTGAGACCCAACCAAGCCCAGAGGGGAATACGATACCAAATGACGCCTTCTATAAACTTTTTCAGTGGATCCTAGCTCCTCACACATGCATCTGCATGCCTTGCCTTCCAAAAACAACTGCGCATTAGTGGCGCGAAAATGAGGCTCTGCCTATGACTAGAAAAGGCCCCCATCTGAAAAAGGTGTCCATACAGTGCCTGCCGTTTTTTAACAACAATCCCCAAGATTATAATAACTATTAAGAGTTATAATCTGCCAAATATGCTTAGCAAAGTAATCGTTTTAGCCCAGAAAAATGTCTACCAGTTTTTTAAGCCCTTATAAAGCCCTTTATTCTTTTACTTAATCTAAGAAAATGGCTTACCGGTCCCCATAGGGGAAATGACAGCCTTCCAGCATTACAAAGTCTTGTTAGAAATGTGGCCAGTCATACCTCAGGCAGAAAAGTCTGCCAACTGCTTCCCCCAACTGAAGTTACTTCATCTCAACAGTCCTGTGTGGAAACAGCAATCGATTTTAGTAACGTCTGCTAAAATCATCTTCCTCTTACAAACAGAAATCTTCATCTCTTTTCTGTTTCAGAGTAAATAGTACATACCAGCACTATTTTAAAAGAACAAACACTTGATTGAAGGATAAAAACTACATTTAAACACCAAAAAACTCTTAGCCATCTCCGTGGAGATGTTGCCTGTGCAACGGCAAAGAGAATGACTGGGGTAGGCGGAGCCTAGGAGGGATCATGTGACCAGCTTTGCTGGGCTCTTTGCCATTTCCTGTTGGGGAAGAGAATATCCCACAAGTAAGGATGACGCCGTGGACCGGACACACCTATGTTGGAGAAATAAGCCCACTCTGTTTCACATTATTAAAGCCTGGCAGGATATTAAGACCAGTATGAATGATAACCCGCTGATTTCGAACTTAGTTCCTATTTCTGGAAACCCCTGCTTTCCATCAGGTATTAAGAGTCAAATGTTTAATAAGTGGGCTATACTAGGACTCAAATATTTATCTCAGTTTAGGGACCCAGAGACTACTCGGGTGTACACATTTATAGCGCTTAGAGATCAGTTCCAACTTAACAACACAGAATTTTATGCCTATTTACAAGTCCGTCATTGGTATAATGAAACTATCAAAAATTGTACTAAGGAGTGGGTACACCCGGGTATTAAAATGGGCCTTGCTCTTTTTAAAGCAGGTAAACGGTCAATTAGCTATTGGTATCGGATGATACAAACGGAAAGCAGCGAAATAAATGTATTAGAGATATCGGCAAAGTGGGTTAAGGATATTCAAAATATGGATCCAAATAAAGTAAAACAGAGTATAATTGCGGTAGAACATGCAACTCTTTCTGCAACATGGCGAGAATCACAGTTTAAAATCTTGAATCGCATGTATATACCGCCGGCTAGCTTAAATAGATGGTATGGGAATGTCTTATATGTGTGTCCTCGATGTAGTTCCATCAGGGCCGACCTGGTTCACATGTTCTGGAGCTGCCCCAAGATTCAACAATTCTGGCAGCGAGTACAGTTCTGGATGAATAGACTATTGAATATACAGATACGTATAGAGATACAGCATATTTTCTTTTTGGTTAATTTGAGAGATCTTGGGGAATATGTCCCTAATATTGATTTTATTAATACAACAATTCTAGGAGGCAGATACCTTATCTTAAAAAATTGGAAAGCCACTAGAGAACCTACAATTAACAATTTAACTTTCCTACTTCATGTACAATATCAAATAGAACATATTGATAGCCTTAATCAGGGAAATAATCATCAAGATAGATTCGAACATAAATGGTTAGAATTTATCAGGAGATATAGAAACAATATATAACCATAATCGAAACCCGCTGCTGTATATTGCCTCTCCTCTCTCTTCTCCCCCCCCCCCCTTTTTTTTTTTTTTTTTTTCCCTTCTTCCCTTCCTTTACCTCTCTCCCCCCGGACAACTTGTTCTAACCGACCCCCCCTCCCCCCCTCGGTCTTATTAAGGATGGATCATAGAATATGGTAAAATACAAGTAGGACTAGTGAAACGTTAAATTAATCTTTGGTAGTAACCTTAGTTTAAATATATAAGAATTTATATTTTTTTCAGTATCTTCTGAATTCAATAATTAGAAAATATTGAGGTTCGTTTTTTTTTAGGTCTGTGTTCTACATGAATAAAACTTATATCACGTATAGTAGTAGAAATAATGTACTGCTAAGTTAACTATATAATAAGAGATATGGATGACAATGTCTTGTAATTTATTATGTTCATGTGGAATCAACATGCTTACTTTGTATATGTCTTGTGAACTTCAAACAATAAAAACATGAAATGTGAGAATATGTGAGAACAGCAAAGGATCTTAGTTACTTCTGCTAAGATCATAGAAAACGCAGGCAGATTCTTCTTCTAAATACTGCCTGAGATAAACAGTACACTCCGGTACCATTTAAAAACAACAAACTTTTGATTGAAGAAATAAACTAAGTATAAAACACCACAGTCCTCTTACGACCTCCATCTTAGTTGAGAGTTGCAAGAGAATGACTGGATATGGCAGTGAGGGGAGGAGCTATATAGCAGCTCTGCTGTGGGTGATTCTCTTGCAACTTCCTGTTGGGAAGGAGAATATCCCACAAGTAATGGATGATCCGTGGACTGGATACACTTAACAAGAGAAACTGTACTGTGCCTTTAAGAGAAAAAAACTACCACATAAACTGCAAAACAGTGAAAAAAAGTAGTAAACTCTACGAAATTTATACAGTGTGTATAAGGGACTAAAGCAGCATTGCACCCACTTGCAAATGAATGATTAACCCCTCAGGCCCAAAAACGAATTAGAAAAACATTAAACCTGTTAACAAACAGTCAAACACACTGCCACAGCTGTGCTGTGGCTCCTACCTGCCCTTAAAAACGATTTTTGCAGGAACAAAACCCTCTATAGAGGTCCTATAAGCCAGAGGACTCCTTCAGGGAAGCTGGATGTCTCAGACTGAAAACGAAAATAGGCCCCTCCCACCATGCACTCAAAGTCAGAGGGCCTTAAAAAAGTACTCCTAGGAGTAATCTAACAAGCCATGTGGAAATTAGGCCCCAAATAAAGATTTATCACCCTCAGAGAAAAAACGTTTTTATTTATAAATCATGCAAACGTTTTTACACTAAGTAATATGAGTATTAACATGAATATTATCCCTTTTTGCAAGCATGATCCCAGTTGTTGTTAAATCACTGTATCAGGCTTACCTTAAATATACCAGGCAAATGTCAGAATTTTCTAGACCTTATCATCTCTCTAGAAAAAAATATACTGAACATACCTCAAAGCAGGCAATCTGCAGACGGTCCCCCCAACTGAAGTTTTCTTTCCATACTCTTCAGTTATGTGTGAGAACAGCAATGGACCTTAGTTACAAACCGCTAAGATCATCAAACCTCCAGGCAAAAGTCTTCTTCTAATTTCTGCCTGAGAGTAAAAACAGTACAACACCGGTACCGTTTAAAAATAACAAAAAAACTTTTGATTGAAGGTAAAAACTACACTAAGTCACCACATCTCTCTTGATACTTCCTTTCTTGTCGAGAGCTGCAAGAGAATGACTGGGGGTGGCAGTTAGGGGAGGAGCTATATAGACAGCTCTGCTGTGGGTGTCCTCTTGCAGCTTCCTGTTGGGAAGGAGAATATCCCACAAGTAATGGATGAACCCGTGGACTGGATACACCTTTACAAGAGAAATACTCCTAGGAGTATCTGACTAGCCATGTGGAAACTAGGCCCCAAAAAACGATTTATGTGTAGTGTGATAGGAGCGCCTAAAGGTGGATTCCTGCTGCTAAAAAAGTTCTTCCCTCAAAGAGAACTAAATGGTGGATAAGAAGAAAAAATGGGGTTTATTTAGCAGCGCTAAAAAAAGCTAGGAAATGATGATACCAATCTAATTTATGTTTTATACAATCTATTTTATTTAAAAATTCTTATAACACATAAAAACAACAGCAAATGCTTTTCCTAATTAATAAAGGGACGTCTCCCTTATACAACACTTATAAAAACAGACTAGAACCATATAATCCTAGAATTTCAGGTATAAAGGAATTAATTCTATAGATAACATATGGCAAGCAACAAATTTCTAAGATAAATGGTGAATTAAATATTTAAAAGGCACAAATGTATCAATCCTAATAGCTTTACAGTTCTTCAGTAGCAAATTCAGTTATAAAGTTACACAGTTACTTTCCTTGGACATATAATTGGCTCAGGTGTGCTGGATAGTTAAAAAGGCAAAAAACAGCCAATATTCTGATTTAGGTGCCAAAGCAATCGTGGTTAATGGAAATGGTTAATTTAACAGATGAATACCTTGATGTCTTTAAAGTTCAGTTTGCGTGTTTTAAAAAACGTAGTGCAAATTAGTGTAGAGGTACCTTAATCTGTCCTGGTTGCAACCGCTGATTATCTTCACTGTGAGGGATTCACAGACTGTTTGTTCCTGGTGCTTCTGATAAGTCACCTGACCTTCTCTTTGATTCAGAGGTCAGGGGTGATGATCCGTTCTGGTGATGTAGTTATCCTTTTTTTTGTTTTCCTTTCTTCTTATAGCCCAAATATTGTTTTCATCTGGGTTCCCTCAGACTTCTTAAGGTTTGAAGAAATCTTTGGTCAGTGTTTAGCAGTAACACCGTATTCCCTGAAGTTACCAAAGGTAGATTTTAACTTGCAGGGTCAGGAGAAAAGTTTAAAGTTGCAGGGTCACACAGCTTTGTGTTTATCAAGAATCTTGATAAAGCCCAGAAGGGTGAAACGCGTTGAATGGGACCTGCTACACTCTACTAAACTTCATTTACTACTGTCACAAAGCTGTGTGACCCTGCAACTTTAAACTTTTCTCCTGACCCTGCAAGTTAAAATCTACCTTTGGTAACTTCAGGGAATACGGTGTTACTGCTAAACACTGACCAAAGATTTCTTCAAACCTTAAGAAGTCTGAGGGAACCCAGATGAAAACAATATTTGGGCTATAAGAAGAAAGGAAAACAAAAAAAAGGATAACTACATCACCAGAACGGATCATCACCCCTGACCTCTGAATCAAAGAGAAGGTCAGGTGACTTATCAGAAGCACCAGGAACAAACAGTCTGTGAATCCCTCACAGTGAAGATAATCAGCGGTTGCAACCAGGACAGATTAAGGTACCTCTACACTAATTTGCACTACGTTTTTTAAAACACGCAAACTGAACTTTAAAGACATCAAGGTATTCATCTGTTAAATTAACCATTTCCATTAACCACGATTGCTTTGGCACCTAAATCAGAATATTGGCTGTTTTTTGCCTTTTTAACTATCCAGCACACCTGAGCCAATTATATGTCCAAGGAAAGTAACTGTGTAACTTTATAACTGAATTTGCTACTGAAGAACTGTAAAGCTATTAGGATTGATACATTTGTGCCTTTTAAATATTTAATTCACCATTTATCTTAGAAATTTGTTGCTTGCCATATGTTATCTATAGAATTAATTCCTTTATACCTGAAATTCTAGGATTATATGGTTCTAGTCTGTTTTTATAAGTGTTGTATAAGGGAGACGTCCCTTTATTAATTAGGAAAAGCATTTGCTGTTGTTTTTATGTGTTATAAGAATTTTTAAATAAAATAGATTGTATAAAACATAAATTAGATTGGTATCATCATTTCCTAGCTTTTTTTAGCGCTGCTAAATAAACCCCAAAAAACGATTTGTCACCCTCAGAGAAAAAAACGTTCTTTCTATATAACATGTCAACGTTTTGTCACTAAGAAATATGAGTATTAATTACAGCATGATCTAGCAAAATGGAATTTATATTACTTATCCATTACAGCCCGTATAAACGTTATTAAAACCATTATATTTCCAAAATTTTTATTTTTACTTCAGAATCTACCCCTATTATTGCAGAAGAAAGACATCAATAGCTATAATAAGGCTTGTGC
>NC_069507.1:127439651-127477151 GCF_027579735.1 Bombina bombina | reverse complement strand
TTTTTTTTTTTGACATTTTAACAGGGGTGTGTAGACTTTTTATATCCAATGTATGTATATATATATATATATATATATATATATATATATATATATATATATATATATATATATATATATATATACAGGTGGCCCTCGTTTTACAACGGTTCAATTTACACTGTTTCAGAATAACAACCTTTTTTTCCAGTCATGTGACTGCTATTGAAAAGCATTGAGAAGCAGTGCATTTATTAAAATAGTCAGTAGGTGGAGCTGTCCGCTTGTGTTGCAGCAAAGCCAAGCAAGCTGAAATTAATCAGTTTAACCAGACCTGAGCTCTCAAGAAGATTTAAAAAGAAAACAAGATCTTCCTGTCTATAAATCAGTCCAGATTGGAATGCATAGAAATAACTGTTTGTAGAAAAATGCAAGTAAAGTCTGTGTTGTGTGATTATTTTATTAGGTTTAGAATGCTGTTTAGCAAATGTTTTTTTTTCATTTAACTTAGTTTGATTATATATTCTGTGTTGTGTGATTATTTTATTAGGTTTATAATGCTGTTTAGCATTTAAAGTCTTCATTTCAAAGCTTTAAAAATAATGTATTAGGTGTTACTTATGACAATTTTGAGAGGGGCCTGGAACCTATCTCCCTTATTGACTTAGATTATAAACTGGGTTTCAATTTACATCAGTTTCGATTTACAACCATTCCTTCTGGAACCTAACCCCGGCGTAAACTGAGGGCTACGTGTGTGTGTGTGTGTGTGTGTGTGTGTGTGTGTGTGTGTGTGTGTGTGTGTGTGTGTGTATGTATGTATGTATGTATGTATGTATGTATGTATGTATGTATGTATATATATATATATATATATACATATATATATATATATATATATATATATATATATATATATATACATACATACATACATACATACATACACACATACATATACCCATACATACAAATACATACGCTCACACATATATACACGCACATACATTCACACACCACAACTTGCATGACAGATCAGACATCTAGTGAAGTGTGCAAAACAGAAATAGCTCTAAGCACTGAAAGGAGCAAACACCATTTCGGAGAACTGACAAGATGATAAAACAGACAGTGAATATAAACACACAGGGGAAAGAATAAGCAGCAGGACCAGCAAATTTAAAATGGATTCCAGGAAAGAAGACACAAGTAATAATTATGTAAAATCATATTAGCAGAACGATGGCAAGAATAAAACACAACCAGATAGCTATGAGCTGGTGAGATAGGACACAAATGAGAAAAACCACTCCCCCTCACCTTAGTTGCCTCTTGTCGCAGTCCTGCCTTTGAATCCACACAAAAAAAATGTTGGGTTCCACTGACCAGCACTGTACTTTAACACGTTTCCTGCCTATCTTGTGCTATCAGCAAGCTCACTCAGAGGGTGGGATCTCTCAAGTATTCCAGCTCTGCAGTGTTTATGCGTCTGTTCTACACACAAACACTGACTGCTATTTTGTTTCTAAAGTCCTGGACACTCTGACGAGACCTCAGTTTCTACTTCCTGGCTGATCATATATTCCATTACCTTCAAATCTTTCTTTCACAAGAGGAGATGTTGCTAGGTTTCCTATTTTATTCCTATGAAACATTTTACCTTGTGGATATTCTCTTTCGGTCAGTGAATTCTGCTGTCTCACACAGTCCCTGCCATTCACCTCTGCCTGTCTGACTCCCTTCTGGCTATCTCTGCTTACACACACTTCCCAGCAGTGCTTTGCAGTAGGCGGGGAGGAAAGTCACACAAAGAGAGAAGGGGGAAGGGGGGCAAACCCTTGGAGGGAAGAAGAGAGAAGGAGGGAGAAGGGGGTGGGGTGGGCAAGAGTCACACAGTGATTGGCTCAGAACAGTATCTCCTCCTCTGCACAACTACTCTCTTCCTGTGTTTCACCATCAGGGTGTCCCTCTAATGACAGACTGGGAGGGGATGCACAACTCTGTCTGCGGCGCAAGTACAGAAGCTTGCAGCTACACATAAATTATTAAAGCTAGCAGTTTAGGTCACGAGCACAAGTAATGGAGATTGGTTACAACATAAAAACACACTGAAATACTGTGGTAAAATAACAGCACAGTTTCTTACTCTAAAACAAATTCACGGTAGACTGCAATGGCACAAATCATGAGTCACTGCTATCCAAAAGGTTACAAGCAATTATTGTATCCGTTTTGTTTTTTTGTTTTTTAATACCCAAAGATTCTTGTCTTGCATGGGGTTATTTATTATCTCTAGACTGTATTGTTCCTAAATAAATGTTGTATATTAAACCAAATTTAGCATAATCTATTTAAAAATGCAGTAAAAAAAACTCACACGTTTCATCATTCAAATCATCCAAGCTTCAAAATGAAGTGTGACAGCTTCTTTTTTAATTTTAAATAAAGACACCAAGAAGCATTAAGAAACATTGAATAAATAATATTTAAATAAAGATTTATCACACAGATATGGCAGTAAACACAGAATGTACATAGAATAACTTTTCAGCAATGCCACTGAAGACCCCTGAATCCCTTAGAAATACACAAACCATAAAACAAGTTGTTTCAAACCCATACATTCTTTTGGAAAGCTTCTTTTCTAGGTACGAAGATATGATTTAATAAAAGCATGTGATGCAATTTCTTTTACATAACATAACCAATTATGGAACCAATCAATACACTCTATACTCACTGCAGACATGGATGTTAAAATGCTACACTTTTAAAAAGGGACAGTAATCATCTTCAGAGTTTTATATAAAACTATTTATGCATAAGGAAACTGCATGGCATAATCATTTTAATAATTTATGTTGCCCCTATTGATGTAATTTAGCCTGCAAAACAAATCATTTCTAATTCCCAGAACTTGAAATGTATATAAAAGAGCATTGACAGAATGAAATCCTCTTTCACGCTCACTGTTGTTCACATACAATATGCCTCACCTTGCATGTCAGTGCATTAATAAAAGGCTCTTGTTGTTTTATTAAATAAAACGCAGTATCACAAGTAACTATGTACCTCCTGAAAAGGAGTAAACATATCACTAAAGGGACAGTAAAGTCAAAATGAAATGTTCATGATCCAGAAAGAGCGTGCAATTTTAAACAACTTTCCAATTTAGATTTGATTTGTTCTCTTGGTATCCTTTGCTGAACAGTAAACCTAGGTAGGTTAATAGAAACATGCACATGCCATTAGCACTTTATGGTAGCAGTGTTTGCAACAATGTATAATACCTCTATAAACATTGTTGCAAACACTGCTGCTAGATGGCTGAAGACCTATGTGCATCTTGAGCTCACCTAGGATTACTTTTTATCAAGGGATACCAAGAGAACTAAGCAAAATTGATTGTAGAAGAAAATTGGAAAGTTGTTTAAAATGTCATGATATATCCAATCCATTTAAAGGGACCATAAAACACAGCAGCATAGCATAAACTTCAAGTGCATATTACAAAGACAATGCAATAGCACTTAAAAGAAGTTATTTATAATTATCATCATCATCAGGTGTTTGTAGCTCTCCAACAGATTCTGCAGCGCTATAAAGTTAGGCGGTATACAAGATAAGATTTATAGGGATCAAATGAGTAGAGGGATTGTTCCTTCGCTAGACATGCATTTTCTTTTTCTTTCTTTTTTTTCCAGAAAGACTGATTTTGTTCTGCATTATGTGGCGTTATGTAGACCCAACATGATGGCAAGTGCTTGTTACCTGCTATATTGAGAGGCTGTAAAGCTAATCTGCAACATGCCAACAAAGTTCAATAACTATGGTAAAAGTAGCTGATAATGAAAGCAATTTTTTATTGCTATAAAACACGTTTAGAAGATAACTCAGTTCTAGAAAAAATGACCAGAAGGGATAAATGATACCCAGGAATATACCAGGGTAGGACAGCTGTGTCTCTCCCTTTACTTGCAGCCAATTGCAACTCACCCTTTTATTGTTAGCTTACAACTGTCAAGAATGCTGGCAGAAGTTTAAAACCTAAGCCACACTGGAGAGGGAAATAGTGAGCATAAGGAGAAGAAAAAAAAAGCTTGAAGGAAGGAAACATGGTGAAACAGTTTGTAGTCAAGGGAAACAATATCCCGAACATGCAAATCAGCACAGTCATAGTAGCCCTTTTCTCATTAATGTCATTTCAACAGCTGCATCAGAAATGAAACCGTTTGCAGCCTTGACCATCCACAAGTAATCCTGAATTCCTTCAGCGAAAGCTTCTTGGGAAATAAGGTGAGAAATGTTGCCACATCAGACTGCAGTAACTGCATCACATGGTTCACAGACAATAGAACAAACATAAGGCCTGTCAGCTGAAAGGATTGTCTGTGAAGGCCTTCAAGCTTTCTATCCACTGGATACTTGAATGAGGTGGTGTGTAGTCCTCTAAAGCAATGGCAGTCTGCGCAACAGTGGAGATAGAATCAACACAAATAAAAGCAATCCCAGTTCAACTGTAGATAAAAATCCAAAGACTTTATTCAAAGATGCACTAAAACCATTAGTATAAAAACAAACAGAATAGACTCCAGAATCAGCCTGATGCGTTTCATTGTAACCGCTGTAATCATAGACATGGATTTTTATCTACAGTTTAACTGGGATAACTTATTTTTGTTTACACTTATCTCCATTTTTCTCACATCTCCTGTTGGATACAACCATAGATAACCCTCTCATGTATTTGCACACAAGGTACTTTGTATCTATTTACTTTATGGGCTAAAGATATCTATCTCATGTGCCTTTCTTCACTTCTGATTATTTGTACATTATAAACGGAATGGTAACATTACGCCCACTTTGATTGATGAATACATATTGGGGCTTACACTAAATTATAGGTGTTGATTTTCATATACGCTCTATCAGTTTGATTGGAAGGTGTTATAAGGCTCAAACTACAAAAACGCCTTCATCCTAGCTGGCATTTTTGCGATCACAGACAGAATTTTGGTGATTCTGTGATTAGTGAATACTCTTTGGGATGTACACCATATGAAATGTAGCGATTCCCCCACATGTACTGTTATCATCGTGATTGGATGGTGTCACATGGCTTTATGTGGCCAGAGTGATTGCAGACAGAGACTTGCTTTTCTTGTGTTATTGTGTTTGAGCACGTAATCCGGAGGATTGCCACATACTGATACGAATTACAGGTATTTGTTTTATACACACACATAGTATTACAAACACGCTGTCCTCATTGTGCCCGAAAGTGTATGCATCTTAGAATACAAAATTTTGCTTACTAATCTACTTTATCATTCTACTTAAATTATTAGATTGAGCTCATATTCGTGGATTGACTTTTCTTTTATATATTGGGGTAGCACCATTCACCTTTGGAATAGTTTTCAATTTGTCAGGAGGTAAAAAGGGAACATGTTAAATTTGGCAGAGAAAACTAAAAGGAAAAACTGTTTTTTTCCATTCCATGGTCAGAAACTGAATAAAATATTAGGGAAGGTAGATGGTTTTTCAGACCTGCTGCCTTAAATAATTTCTCAGTCTTCCTAATAAATTGTTTGTGTGCAGTTGGAGGCTCTTCAACCTCCAAAGATATTAAAATGTCCTACAATAAAGCATTTATATGCTATAATCTTAAATTAAAGGACACTTCTGCTACTTCATTAGCAGGAAGTCCTGGGTTTCTGAATAATAATCCTCAGAAGAGGAGAATTGTGATTCCACTGTAGGGAACCCTAGACAGGTTGTTCCTGAGGGATGTCCCCAATGAGCCTAAGTGCCGTGAAGGATTCTCTTCTGGCCCTTGCAAGTGTCTGCATTTAACTGGTGGACATATGACTGCCATCATTTCTGAATGGTAGAGAGTAGCTTTCTCTCCATGACTTTTTTCTTCTTCCTATTTTATTTTTATTAGAGAAGAGATTATAGCATGGTTGATAAATGCATAAGAAAGCATAGCACACACATGAAGTAAAACAGATAAAAACAATTACAACCAAGCTCCTCATGACAATGTCACTTAACTTTCTGGATAGAAAAACAAATTGCAAAGTTGTAAATAATCACAAACATTTTTCTAAAGAGGAAATTAAATCCAACCTTATCAATTTTCACAAGTTTAAACTGCAGTGAGGACTACTCGTGGACCCAATTACTCCAATAACATTAAACAATATAATACATATCTATCCCCTTGAGATTCAGCATCATTAGAACAAAAAATGTAGTGGTCACTCTTGTGATCACCTGAAGCTGGCTTATAAAGCAAACAGGGAACAAGGACTCAAAGGGCCAATTATCGACCCAGAACATGTAATATAATGAGAACAACTATTTAAAGCTCAATAATACAAACCTAGATCTTAATATAACATATGACTCAAACACTTGCTGTGTATGTAGAGCAATCAGACTCCTAAATTTTTTTTTTAAAATATCAACTGCCTAATACTCATATAGACCGGATTTATAACTTTATTGTTACAAATCATCATGGGGAAACTATCTTGTACTAGCTTTCCGTGGCCTACAAACTATTAGTAATTTCAGTATCTTTGCTACTATAAGGAATCACTGGTAAACTAAGGAAAAAACAGGGGGAAATTACACACACAATATATATAATAAACTTATGTCAAACATATATTATGAGATAAATCTGAGTAGCAGAATGTTATGTACCCCAGAAGCTATTGCAAAGAACTTTCTACACAACAAAAGCATCTCTGAGATGTTTTACAAGTAGCCATCCACCATGAAAACACAAAATTCCAGGACAGCAGAACATAGTTGCAACATAATACAATATAAAATAAACAGTATGACAAAGTGTAAAGACCTAATAAATGGCACGGTTATGAATAAAATATATTACTTCTTCATCGAATATAGAAGCATGCTCTATATATGGAAAATAAGTACAGTGTAAGAAACAACATCTAAACCAGGTTTCTAGATACACAAAGGTGACCCAGATAACATGCCAATAAGTGTTTACTGGGAGAGTGGAGGAGGTAGATTTAACTTATGGAGAGGAAGAACTTATGTCAAAGGACTCATGTTCAATTCTCAAGTTTATTAGCCATCAAAAATTGAGAGTCAAAATAATGCAACAGAAGAATGAAGCTCAAAATAAGTCCAAATATGGAGCTTCAGAAATTAAATTTTTAACATAAATAAGCGGCAACACTAGGATTCCTTCTGCATTGTCTCTATAGCTGCAAATATTACATCGTACTCCAAGTCTACACACATAGCAGCAGTGTCCCCCAGGTTCCAACCACCTGGCTCCATTGAACCGGGCTGACAGAGGCACACACAATCCAAACGATTAGAGTTTGGGTTCTAAACTCAGATGTATGGAAGTGATAAAGCAAAACTAACCACTTTCACCTTCAGTCACTCTACCGTTTGCGTGTATATCAAGGTAAAGAAAGTAGATTGTACTGAAGAAGTGGTTTCGCTATACTCCATATTTTGCAGCAGCACTGTAAACTCTAAGCCCCTATTGTCCCATTCGCCAGATCATCAGCAGAGTAGCGAAAACAAATCACATTGGGAGAGAATTGATCTCATGAAAACTCAACTGAGTTTGCAAGGTATCCAGATGGCATGCACACTACAGGCGCTCTTTGTAGCACATCAAGGTTTTCCTTATAGCCCTCCTCGCATTCAAAATGTTCCCAGTAAGAGCTGTCTCAGGGATAATCTTCGACAGGTGTTGTCTCACATACAGTCTCCCAATCTTGCCGAAAAATGTGTAGGTTTAGTAGAAGGTACTGGGGCACTAAAGCACTGCCACATCTGTACTGTACGGATTCAGGATGCGTAAAGCAGACCTGGGCAAGAGCAGATTTCTTTCAAAAGTGTGTCACAGGCACACTGTCTAATCACAGCGCCATTGAACTACATGTTGCACATTTCCAAGCTAGGTAAAGCGGACGACTGCTTTACCCAGCACGGGAGTGTACTACATGTAATTCAATGGCATGATCAAGCACACAGTGATTATATATCACGCTTGTGATCGGCTTTTGAAGAAACTGAGGAGCTGAAGAGAACAGTGAGCAAGGAAATGTAATTAAAGTTTTAGTGTGTTAATTTTAATATGCCTCCTGATTTACAGGCATTGCTAGGTTAATGTTACATACTTCTGCACATAATGCAGAATTATGGAACATTAATAAAGATGACTGGCCCTTTAGGTATATAGTGTTAAATAGTGCATGCAGCTATGTCTCCAGGTTATGTGACATAAGTACATGGTCATACTAATACCCTGTGGGCTATTAAGGTTCATTGTACATCAGCACCTTTGTCTACTGTGCTAAACTTAGCTGCAGAAGACCGCTTACATAAGACAGGTCCATTCATCAGTGCAAGCCTAGTGCCATGCATCTGTAAGGTTATAACACGGAGCAGCACACTGTAGACCAGAAGATTGGTGGGCATCCGCACATCTCACCTGGGAGGCCAGTGGCATATCCGCACTGGGAGAAGTAAATCACTGCCTTGCTGAACTCCTTTGTTGTCTACCCTTCTGCATTGTTTGTTGGTTCTCTGAGGAAATTGGTCTAACCCATTTCAAACGATGTGAAGATCTGCACTTCAAGTCATACCTCACTTGCTGGAGGCAAAAGATTATGGGAAAGTGGGATTAAAAACTCAGTGACATGTGTTTTCCTCTTCCTAGTGGACTGGAGTTTAATCCCATGTGTGATTGCTCATTGACTATCAACATCTTATGAGAAATATTTGCATTATTTCTTAGTAGTTTCATCATTTTTTGCTCCAATACCTGGTGCTTCTATCGTTAGTATATGTTGACCCCCACTTACCTGTTTAGCATCACACCAAACATATTCTGATCAGAGGGCTGAGTGTGCAAGCGTAGATCTTGTTTAATCGTAGCACACATGGCGGTAAGCTGTGCACACTTCAGTACTATAAATAAAATCATTCCTCCTAAACTGAACAAGAGATTGTATAGCCGCTTCATGGTTAAAAAGATTTAAATATAGCAACAAACAATAGAGGGCACTCCTTAGCATTCTAATATAGTGAAAAAGCAATGATGAGATACAGGAGCACCGTTGATCAAAGTCTCTTTATTCCCCAACTTGGAACATACATTAAAACGGGACAAACGAAAAGGAAGCAGGAGTTGCTGGTGGGTACTCCTTTACCTGCTTACGCGTTTCGGCATTGCGTCGTAATCGTAGCATAGGTAATACCTGTGGCTCTGCCTTATATACTAAAACATGCCCTTCAATTGGCTAAAATCAATCATGTGGACCTCACCAGCTCACATGTATGCTCTGTGCTCAATTACATATGTGAGAGCCAAATTTTGATACATAGATTATAGGCTGTGAATTACGTTCCTCAACAAAACTAAATGCTTGTTGCAAAATAATATAACATGTATATGTTAGTATATGTTATTACAATTGTTAACGCTGACCTATGGTTACAGCAAATCATAAAATCATATTTTCTCAAAAGATGGATGCGGGTAAATGCACAACAGACACGTTTACATTAGACAAAGGCATCGATTAATAATACCTTTCGATGATTTTAACTTATCAATAAGTAGGCAGGAAAATACGTTTTTCATAAAGTAAATATATAAATAAATAAATATATATATACACAAAATATAATTTACAATTTCATGGTTTCATACATAGTAAAGGCAATATGAATGAACAAGGGGAACTCCTCTATTTACAAATAGCTTCATAAATTATATGAAAATATGAATATGTACTGCACCATTTTCATGTTAGAAGTCACATTACATACTGAGGGTAATAATCCCAAGAGATAATTAAAACAAAAATAATAATAGATTCTGGACATTCTATTACCAAAAATTGATTAAATCAAATTCAGAGATTAGTCCTCCAGAGACCCTAGTTTTAGCCTGTGGATCCAAAAGACCACACGTTTAGCTAAAAAGGTATTTCTATCACCACCCCTTGCATCAGTCCTGACTACCTCTTATTGACCATGTCCGAGTTCTGACCTCTTTGTTATGTCTGGTCTTGAAGTGCTGCCCAAGGGGTGTGGAGAGAGATCCCTGCTTGATGTTGCACAAATATTCCCTTACTCTAGATCTCACCTCCCTGGTGGTAAGGCATATGTACTGTATTTTGCAGTGGGTGCACGTAAGTAAATAAATGACAAATGTAGACCTACAGTTAAAAGTTGCTTTATGTTAAAAAAAACTTTGTCATAGTTTCCTTTGAAGGTAATCTTAACCTCCAGAGACGTGGGACAGGGATGGGGGCAAAATTTGCCCCATCATACGCAAACCTCTATATGGGGTGGTGGGAGCTGTCCCACGTCTATGGAGATAAAAATCTGATAAAGACAGGCATCGTCTATCGTCGCTATATAGACCTGATTATATGGCAAGGAGGTAGACAGGATGCTCTTCTATTCATAAATACACTAAATGTTAACAATGTGGGTCTCTAGTTCACCTAGAAATATGAGGAAAGTCAGATTAACTATCTAGACAAAACTCTAAAAGGCATTGAGAGGGAAAAAGTAGAGGAAGAAATTTTTAGAAAGCCAATCACTGGCAATACCCTTTGCATGCTCAAAGCTGTCACCCCAAAAGGGTTTTGAACTCAGTTTTGAAAGGTCAGTTCACCAGGCTCAGGAGGAACTTTACCAGTGACATGAGTTTTGACACACATGCAAAGAGGTTGACAAACAGATTTCTGAACAGAGGTTACAAGAAAACCAATATAAACAAAATAAGAAATGAAGTTGCCAAGCAAGATAGAAACTCTAAAAAGACAAGAGAGAAGGTGAGGGGTTTTCAAGAGAATGTTACAGTGGAGTAACTTTTGTCACACAATATAGCAGGCAATATCATGGTCTGCAACATTATTCACACCTATCTCCCATTATTTAAAGCAGACGATAGTTTGGAAAATGTAATTTCTGGAGGATGTAGGTTTGCCTTCAAAAGAGACAAAACAGTTGGAAATGTGGTTGCACCAACACAGCTAAAATCTGTTTCAACCCAAGGTAGTTTGTGGCTTCACTGTAAAGGAGTAAACAGATGCAGTTTTCAACAGTGTACAGCATGTAAATTTGTGGAAATGGGTGATCATTTTAAAAGCACTATGACAGGCAAAGTTTTTGAACATAAAGCAACCTTTAACTGTAGGTCTACATTTGCCATTTATTTACTTACTTGCACCCACTGCAAAAACAAAATTTATGCTTACCCGATAAATTTCTCTTTTTCCGGTTATGGAGATTCCACGACGTCATTTAATTACTAGTAGGAATATCACTCCTGGCCAGCAGGAGGCGGCAAAGAGCACCACAGCAAAGCTGTTAAATGTCACTCCCCTACCCATAATCCCCAGTCATTGGACTGAAGGGAAATGGAAAAAGAATAACACAAAAGTGTAGAGGTGCCTGAAGTTTAGTGAAAAAATAACAGTCTTAATAAAGGGTGGGGTCATGGAAGAAAGAAATTTATCAGGTAAGTATAAATTTTGTTTTCTTTCCTAAGATATGGAGAGTCCACAACATCATTCAATTACTAGTGGGAACCAATACCCAAGCTAGAGGACACAGAATGAACAGGGAGGGAGAACAAGAAAGGCAGACCTAAACAGAAGGCACCACTGCTTGAAGAACCTTTCTCCCAAGAGGCCTCAGTCGAGGCAAAAGTATCAAATTTGGAAAAAAGTATGCAGAGAGGACCAAGTTGCAGCCTTGCAAAGCTGTTCCACAGAAGCTTCGTCTTTGAAAGCCCAAGAAGAGGAGACAGCCCTAATGGAAAGAGCTGTAATTCTCTCAGGAGGCTGCTGTCCAGCAGTCTCATAAGCAAAACGAATCATACTTTTCAACCAGAGGGAAAGAGAAGTAGAAGTAGCCTTCTGACCTTTACGCTTTCCTAAGAAACAAACAGGGCAGAAGACTGGTGAAAATCCTTAGTCCCCTGTGGGTAGAATTTTCGAGCAAGCACAACATCCAAGTTGTGCAACAGACGTTCTTTATGAGAAGGAACAACAATTTCTTGATTAATATTTCTATCCAAAATCACTTTAGGAAGAAACCCCCAGTTTAGAACGAAGAACCGCCTTAGCCGCATGAAAGATAAGGCAAATCACGTTGCAAAACAAAGAGTTCCGAAACTCTCCAAGTAAATGAGATAGCAATAAGAAACCAAACCTTCCAAGATAGCAACTTAATATCTATGGAATGCATTGGCTCAAACAGGGCCTACTGCAAAACTTTAAGTACCAGGTTAGGACTCCAAGGAGGAGCAAACAGGTTTAAACAAAGGTGTGATTCTGACCAGGGCCTGACAAAAAGATTGAACATCTGGCACATCCGCCAGACGCTTGAGTAACAAAATAGATAATGCAGAAATCTGACCTTTCAGAGAACTGACTGACAACCCTTTCTCTAGACCTTCCTGGAGAAAAGACAAAATTCTAGGAATCCAGAACTTAGATTCACACCAATAAAGGTATTTATGCCATACCTTATGGTAAATTTTTGAGTAACAAACTTGCAAGCCTGGATCATGGTCTCAATGACCGACTCAGAAAATCCACGCTCAGAACTAAGCATTCAATTTTGAAGCAGTCAGCTTCAGAGAAACAAGATTTGGATGGAAAAATGGACCCTGAGTTAGAAGGTCCTTCCTCAGAGGAAACCTCCAAGGCAGCCGAGAAGACATCTTCACTAGGTCTGCATACCAGATCCTGCGAGACCATGCAGGAACTATTAGAATTACCAATGCTCTCTCGTTTGATACAAGCAATAACTCGTGGAAGGAGCGCAAACGGAGGAAACAGGTATGCTACACCGAAATCCCAAGGAACCGCCAGAGCATCTATCAGAGCGCCTGAGGATCTCTTGACCTTGAACCGTACCCTGGAAGCTTGGTGTTCTGCCGAGAAGCCATCAGATCCAACTCTGGCACCCCCCATTTGAGGGTTAACCTGGAGAACACCTCCGGATGGAGAGCCCACTGCCCGGGATGAAAAGTCTGTCTGCTCAGGAAATCTGCTTCCCAGTTGTCCACTCCAGGAATTTGGATGGCACAGTTGTGAGCTTCCTCCCACTGAATAATCCGTGCCAACTCCTTCATGGCTAAGGAACTTAGAGTTTCTCCCTGGTGGTTGATGTAAGCCACTGAGGTGATATTGTCCGACTGAAACCTGATAATCCGGGCTAAGGACAATTGAGACCAAACCATCAGATGATTATAAATTGCTCTCAACTCCAAGATGCTTATGGGGAGAGCAGACTCCTCTATAGTCCCTGCGCCTTTAACAAGTCCCAGACTGCTCCCCAGCCTAGCAGGCTGGGGTCCGTGGTCACAATCACCTAGGAAGGCCCCCGGAAGCATGTGCCTTGAGACAGATGGTCCTGAGAAAGTCTCTTGTCAACTGGTCTAGATCTATTCTCTGAGACAGATCTGAATGGTCTCCATTCCATTGTCTGAGCATGCATAATTGTAGAGCTCTCAAATGGAATTGAGCAAAGGGAATGATGTCCATCAGACCAATTAACTCCTTACATTTAGCCACTGATGGCCGAACAGTAGACTGAAGAGAGGCAAGGAGAGAATTTTGGATTTTCTGACCTCCGTCAGAAAATTTTTCATAGATAGGGAATCTATTATAGTCCCTAAGAAAACCACCCTTCTAGCTGGAACAAGGAAACTTTTCCAGATTCACTTTCCAACAGTGGCAATGTAGAAAAGACAACAAGATCTCTGTATGAGAGTTTGCTTGTTGAAAAGATGGCGCCTGAACCAATGTGTCGTCCAGGTATGGTGCCACTGCAATTCCCCGAGACCTGATCACTTCAAAGAGAGCCCCCTGAACCTTTGAGAAAATTCTGAGAGCTGTGGCAAGGCCAAACGGAAGATCCACAAAACTGAAAGTGTTTGTTTAGAAAGGCGAATCTCAGGAATTTGTGATGATCCCTGTGGATGGGAACATGAAGATACGCGTCCTTCAGGTCTATGGTCGTCATGAGCTGACCCGCTTGGACCAAAGGAAGAATGGAACAAATGGTTTCCATTTTGAAAGACGGTACCCTGAGAAACTTGTAGAGGCACTTTAGGTCTAAAATGGGTCGAAAAGTTCCCTCTTTTTTGGGAACCACGAACAGATTTGAATAGAATCCTAGACCCTGTTCCCTTAGTGGAACAATCACTCCCAGGGAGGAAAGTCCTGAACGCAGATAGGTCCTGGTCTGCAGATAATCTTGAGAGGTGGAATCTGCCCCTGGGAGGGAAAGTTTTGAATTCTATTTTGTAACCCTAAGATACTACGTCCACAGCTAAAGAATCTGGGACATCTCGTCTCCACGCTTGACAAAACAGGACAAGTCTGCCCTGCACCCCACTTGATCCGAACCAGGACCTTCATGCTGACTTAGACTCAGCTGAGGGTTTCTTTGATTGCTTCCCCTAATTACAAGACTATTTGGGCTTCCAAGAAGACTTGAACTGCTCCTACTTGGAAGAGGAAGACTTTTGACCTTTGAAGTTACGAAAGGAACAAAAATTACTTTGACGTCCTTTGAGTCGGTTCTTGTCTTGCGGTAGAAAAGACCCTTTTCGTCCCGTAATATAAGAAAATATTTCTGCCAGACCAGGTCTGAATAAGGTCTTCCCCTTGTAAGGAAGCACCAGAAGCTTGGAATTAGAAGTAACATCAGCTGACGACAATTTTAGCCACAATGCCTTGCGGGCTAATACAGTGAAGCCAGACATCTTGGCACCCAGTCTAATAACGTGCATGTTAGCATCAGAAATAAAGGAATTGACTAGTTTGAGAGCCTTAATCCTATCTTGTATCTCCTCCAACGGAGTCTCTACTAAAATTGATTCAGACAAGGAGTCGCACCAATAAGATGCCACACTTGCTACTGTGGCAATACAAACTGCAGGTTGCCACTGAAAACCTTGATGAACATACATCTTCAAATAAACTTCCAGCTTTTTGTCCATGTGATCCTTAAAGGAGCAGCTATCCTCTATAGGGATCGTAGTTCTCTTAGCCAGAGTAGAAATAGTCCCATTCTACTTTAGGCACTGTGTGCCAAGAATCTCTAATGGAGTCAGCAACAGGAAACATCTTTTTAAATACGGGAGACAGGGAGAAAGGAATCCCTGGCTTCTCCCATTCCTGTGAAATAATCTCTGTCATACGGTTTGGGACAGGAAAAACTTCCACAGAGGAAGGAACATTATAGTATTTATTAAGTTTACTTGATTTCTTAGGATTGACAACGATAGAAGTATCAGAGTCGTCCAAAGTAGCCAATACCTCCTTTAACCGTACACAAAAGGTGTTCAAGCTTAAATCTGAAGTTTACTTCTTCAGTATCAGATGAAGGAATAATACTGTCTGAATCTGAGATTTCACCCTCAGAGGCTACCGGCGTATCCTCCTCATCAGACTTATGAGGGAGGGCAACCTGCGTAGCAGTAGGTGGAACAGAAACCTTACTATCTGAATGTCTAATTTTCCTCTTGCGTTTTCCCAGCATAGGAAAAGCAGATAATGCTGCAGATACCACAAAAGATACCTGTGCATCAAAATCTGCAGGCAAATAAACTCCTCCAGGAGGCTGAGAGGAACTGCAGGGCACTGTGTGTGACGCCATAGAGGCTTGGGAAGTTTGAGACGAAAGCTGTGGCATTGGCTGAACAGCATCATCCTGACACACATTGGGCTAAGAGGACAACAATTTATCTTTACATTAAAGTGTTCTAGCTAAGCATGCAGCATAGGCTTGGTCAATGTCCATAATACTAAATAAAAAAATCCCCAAATTGTAGAAATTTTTTAAATACACTGTCACTTTAAGAATTTTTAATACCACAATTTGGCTGCCAGAAGTCTCCAAAACGATCGTATAATAGATGGACACTAAAGAGACTGAAATTCAATGACGCTGCTCCACTCCGTGAATATCTGACAGTAGAGAGAAGTCATATGACCGGCAGACTGCTTAAAAGCCACCACTACTCTACTGAAAAGATTGTCGTGGACTCAGCTAAACCCAAATCCTTGCTTGCAGGGAAAAGTACCCGAAAAAGTAATTCATTTCTTCAGACACCAAACTTCACCTCCTCCATTCACAGAGGCAAAGAGAATGACTGGGGATTATGGGTAGGGGAGTGACATTTAACAGCTTTGCTGTGGTGCTCTTTGCCTCCTCTTGCTGGCCAGGAGTGATATTTCCACAAGTAATTGAATGACGAAGTGGACTCTCCATATCTTAGGAAAGAAATGCAGTACGTAGGTCTCACCACCAGGGAGGTGAGATCTAGAGTAAGGGAACATTTGTGCAACATCAAGCAGGGATTTTTTTCTACACCCATAAAATGTAGGCTTTTAACTTCACTGTTGTGAGATTCAAAAAAGTGACGTGCAATGCCACTTGTTTTAATAAGTTTTTTTAATTTTTAATTTATATCCAACAGCGCATACAGTCATACATATGTCACATCTGCTCGCCACGCAGGGCGAAGTACTGAATAATGTGCAAAAGGGTGGATAGGGCCCCGACAGACCAATGTTAACATTCTGAGCGTTATATTATTACAGAATTTTCAACTTTCAATTGCAGATTCAGTGTTAGCCCTTTGCAAGATAACTGTATACAACGTTGGTTTTTTTTTTTACTTCAAGACATAACAAAACTAAACTATAACAGCAACAAGCTAACCTAAACAAAAACAAAACATAGTCCCCTACCTTCTCCCACAAAAAAAACAAAACATATGTATATATATAGTACCCTGTGGAGCGAATGAATATTATAATTAGAGTTTCAGTGCCGTGAAGAATGATAACCTTGCGGGCTGTATAGTCAGCTTGAGATGCTCTGCAGCCTACACATTCATAACTAGGAAAGACATCTAAATGGGTTAATCCCACAATCCCCAGAAGTACTTGCATACATAAATATTGTGCCAAGATATTGACTGAGAACCAGTTCTTATTAGGTAGGTCTTAAAATAGTACAGGTGGTAATAGTTACGGTGTAGAGGAGATAGAAAATGGAATCTATGAAGGAGTTAGCTAGATATATGCACTCCAAGTTATAATGCGATTTGGGGGTGGAAGCAGTGAGGACCCTTCCCTACCCAGGAGCTTTGTGCCAGATCAAAAGGGGATTTTGTTATGACTAGAAACTAAACCACATAGATACTGTATGGACATCTGAAATATATAAATATGCTCAAAGTAGGGTGGCGACAACTTAACCAGCCGAGGGGAGGGGCACCCCGCACGATCATTGCTCCTGCAAAAGTTATCACCATAAAGTCTATGTGTAGAGTTAGCGGCCAGTGTAGCACAGCACTGTCTGCTACTCATAGTGATATCAAAGAGCGTGTTAGTTAAAACAGCACAAACGTTAGCAAGGTGGTATATTGCAAAGTGTCACCACTACAGACTTGAAGGTGTAAGGGTACAGAAGTTATTAAACACATGCCGTTGTCCTGTGGAAGGTCTGTGCATAAATAGCAGGCAGTTAACTAAGAGAGGCATTAATTTTTATCATAAAGATGTAACTGTAAATATAAATATAAATAGCCCGCCATGATGTGACCCACAGCACAGATAAATTTCATGGATACCACAACACACAATAAAAATAAACAACGATACACACACATAACAAAACAAAGTGCAGGGGCTCCATAAGCAGTGAGTTGCTAATATATGAGCGACTTTCTGGTGTATTTAATGGTGTACTCAGAGTGTAAAAAATAAGCCAGTCTCAATGTGTCCAGAGATCCCTGTCGCATGAGTGAAGAAAAAAAAAAGGTAGAAGTCAGCCAACCCCTGTAACCAAGCAGTTCTTACACTGTCTCCACCATCCTGCAGAACTCTCATCCGCAATGCCCTGCATTTTATCTCCCGGGCTGGTGATCAGATATATGGCAAGCATGATCTCTAACTCGTAATTGCAGCCATCATGTCGTGCCTCAGATGTAATGAGGAGGGTACCCGGAGCAACAGAAAACTCAACTGCAGGAACAGCAGAGTAAGCAGGACTGCAAGCAGCCTCTTTTCCAATGCCTGAGCCAAGATCCGTGACTGGGGCCGAGGAAGTAGTCAGACGAGCCCCGTGGGAGAGCGGTAGAGGTAGGTTATACTTTGGGTGAACAGTCGGCTCTATAGCGCATCTCAACCAGATCGCTTGGATATCTAGCTCTGGAGCCGAGAGCGACAGTGGGTGAGTAAACAGACGTGTCAGCAGGCTCTCCTCTGGTCCGGTCTTTAGTTCCATAACGGACCCCACTAGGTGAGAATCATGGGAGACTGTTCCGCTTACCGATTGGTGTGGGGCCTTGGGGCCGTCATTGAGAGGCATGAATGTGACAGTTCTTGTGGCGGGCACGGCGGTAAGTCTCTCCCGCTGACCAGATTATTTCTCTGTTGATAATATTGCACATAAGTCAGCGCAGGAATGCAAGAGTCTCTCTAGTTTGGGCAAGAATATAGCTTGTAGTTCCGCTGAGATGTAGGAGCCGGCAGAGCACTCCTTGGCGACGCAGATCTCCATTGCACAGAAAGAGGAACTTTATGAAATATATACAATACAATGTGGCGGCAGATTCCCGCCACAGTGCTATAATCTGTAAAATTACGTTCCGGGGTAGAAGAGCTGTAGTTTCTTCTGTCTGCTAGATATTCCCGGACAGCTTGCCTGTCAAGGGAGATGCAGATGGCTTGGAAAGTGGCAGCAATATTAGCTTCAGGAGTAGTCTTCTGCAGAGCTGACGGAGCTTGCAGCCATCTTGTAGAGCCGCCCACCGGAAGTGTGTTTTAATACGTTTTATCAAAATGTTACGTCTATGCTCTTTCATCGTTGTAGAAAAAGTTAGTGTAAGTGAAAGAGGGGGAGATTGGGACAAAGCACTTTTGAGAGAGAAATGTAAATGTATATTTAATCTTGACACAGTACAACCAGGTGGCTTAAATGAGGAGTTGAATTATGCCACCTTTTTGTGATTATGGTCTAGTGTTAAGGTATAACATATCTTTAAAAATAAGGCTATCTGGACTTATCCTCCTGAGTTAAAACTCCCTTTAAAAACTCTTGCCCACTTACCCTGCTTCAACAATCAAATGTTGTAAATTTGAAGTAACTGATGTGGTGTAACTATTTATATGAAATTATTGTTACATTTGGTATGAAAAAATGTTTCCTCACACAGCATAATGTTTGGAGTTGTATGCATTTGAACTCTTAATCTTATTATTACCTTTTATTCAAATTTCTTGTATCCTATTCAGTTATCACGTTAATACATGTGACTTTGGGATAATAGTTTGTGAAAAGCCAGTCATGGTAGCACTATTCTACATGTTGCATTTTTATTTTTGCAGAATGATAACATTCATTTTAAATTCTTTTCTGACACTGAACTAGTTAAATATTTCACCCAGCATAACAAATAGTCTCCATGTGATATGTTGAAACCACATGCCTGACGAAGCCCAATAGAATCTTTGGAATGGGTGAAACATGTTGCAAGCTAAGAGGATTGTTCACGCCCACTGGAGCTCCGTGAGCGTGGCGCTTGTTTGGTTGAAGTCGGTTTTCCCCCCAGAAGCGTTCCCTAGGCCTGGATACTAGGAGGTATTCCAACAGTCAGTGGGTCAGCTCACCGCCTGGAACTGGTCCCCAGCCTTTCGGAAATACCGCTAGTGTATCCGGGATAAGCAGAGAATTCTGTGACGATCTCTGTAACGGAGGAAGCGGTACCTGGATTTAGATGTAATTCAAGTTGTAATCAAGAGGTGAGCTTAAAGTACATTTACCACTGTGAAGGTAAGGGGAAGTACCGCTCAACCACTATTGACTGTGCTCTTTGTTTAACAATTGTTGAAGGTGGACTGGTCAACAAGCTTTAATTCCAATGCAGCATGCTTCTATATACCTTTTTGCTTGATTAACAACTAACAGCTATAACATCAAGTCTGTTTCATGCTTACTAATAATTACTTACTAATAATTGCTAGCCTAAAGACTTAAAGGGACAGTCAACACCAGAATTTTTGTTGTTTAAAAAGATAGATAATTCCTTTATTACCCATTCCCCAGTTTTGCAAAACTAACACTGTTATATTAATACACTTTATTTCTGTGACTAACTTGTATCTAAGCATCTTCTGACCGCCCCTAATCACATGACTTTTAGTTATTATCTATTGACATGCATTTTAGCCAATTAGTGCAGTGTCTGCCACTAGCCACGGGCGTGATCACAATGCTATCTATATGGCCTACATGAGCTTGCTGTGAAAAGTAAATAAAAACAGAATTTATGCTTACCTGATAAATTACTTTCTCTTACGGTGTATCCAGTCCACGGATTCATCCTTACTTGTGGGATATTCTCATTCCCTACAGGAAGTGGCAAAGAGAGCACACAGCAGAGCTGTCCATATAGCTCCCCCTCAGGCTCCGCCCCCCCGTCATTCGACCGACGGTTAGGAGAAAAAGGAGAAACCATAGGGTGCAGTGGTGACTGTAGTTTTACAAAAATAAATTTGAACCTAACTTAATTGCCAGGGCGGGCCGTGGACTGGATACACCGTAAGAGAAAGTAATTTATCAGGAAAGCATAAATTCTGTTTTCTCTTACATGGTGTATCCAGTCCACGGATTCATCCTTACTTGTGGGATACCAATACCAAAGCTTTAGGACACGGATGAAGGGAGGGAACAAGTCAGGTAACCTAAACGGAAGGCACCACTGCTTGCAAAACCTTTCTCCCAAAAATAGCCTCCGAAGAAGCAAAAGTATCGAATTTGTAAAATTTGGCAAAAGTATGCAGTGAAGACCAAGTCGCTGCCTTACAAATCTGTTCAACAGAAGCCTCATTCTTGAAAGCCCATGTGGAAGCCACAGCTCTGGTGGAATGAGCGGTAATTCGTTCAGGAGGCTGCTGTCCAGCAGTCTCATAAGCCAATCGGATGATGCTTTTCAGCCAGAAGGAAAGAGAGGTAGTAGTCACTTTTTGACCTCTCCTCTTACCAGAATAGACAACAAACAAGGATGATGTTTGTCTGAAATCTTAAGTTGCTTTTAAATAGAATTTTAAAGCACGAACCACATCAAGATTGTGTAACAGTCGTTCCTTCTTAGAAACTGGATTAGGGCACAGAGAAGGAACAATGATTTCCTGGTTAATATTCTTATTAGAAACCACTTTTGGAAGGAAACCAGGTTTGGTACGCAAAACAACCTTATCTGCATGGAACACCAGATAGGGTGAATTACACTACTGCAAAGCAGACAATTCTAAAACTCTTCGAGCAGAAGAAATAGCTACCAAAAACAAAACTTTCCAAGATAATAACTTAATATCTATGGAATGTAAAGGTTCAAACGGAACCCCTTGAAGAACTGAAAGAACTAAATTTAGACTCCATGGAGGAGCCACAGGTTTATAGACAGGCTTGATTCTAACTAGAGCCTGTGCAAACGCCGGAACGTCTGGTACTGCTGCCAGACGCTTGTGTAACAGGATAGACAGAGCAGATATCTGTCCCTTTAAGGAACTAGCTGACAATCCCTTCTCCAATCCTTCTTGGAGAAAAGACAATATCCTTGGAATCCTAATCTTACTCCACGAGTAACCCTTGGATTCACACCAATAAAGATATTTCCGCCATATCTTATGGTAAATTTTCCTGGTGACAGGCTTTCTGGCCTGGATCAGAGTATCTATAACTGATTCAGAGAACCCACGCTTAGCTAGAATTAAGCGTTCAATCTCCAAGCAGTCAGTTGCAGAGAAACTAGATTTGGATGCTTGAATGGACCCTGTATTAGAAGATCCTGTCTCGATGGCAGCTTCCATGGTGGAACCGATGACATGTCCACTAGGTCTTGCATACCAAGTCCTGCGTAGCCACGCAGGCGCTATCAGAATTTCCGAAGCCTTCTCCTACTAGCCGAGGGAGAAGAGGAAACGGTGGAAAGACATAAGCTAGACTGAAGGACCAAGGCGCTACTACAGCATCTATCAATGCCGCCTTGGGGTCGCTGGACCTGGATCCATAAAGGGGAAGTTTGGTGTTCTGACGGGACGCCATCAGATCCAATTCTGGAATGCCCCATAGCTGGGTCAGCTGAGCAAAAACCTCCGGGTGGAGTTCCCACTCCCCCGGGTGAAAAGTCTGACGACTCAGAAAATCTGCCTCCCAGTTGTCTACTCCTGGGATGTGAATTGCAGATAGATGGCAGGAGTGATCCTCCGCCCATTTGATGATCTTGGTTACTTCCTTCATCGCTAGGGAACAATTTGTTCCTCCCTGATGATTGATGTACGCTACAGTCGTGATGTTGTCCGACTGAAATCTGATGAATTTGGCCTCCACTAGTTGAGGCCATGCCTGGAGCGTGTTGAATATCGCTCTCAGTTCCAAAATGTTTATCGGGAGAAGAGATTCTTCCCGAGACCATAGGCCCTGAGCTTTCAGGGAGTCCCAGACCGTACCCCAGCCTAACAGACTGGCATCGGTCGTGACAATGATCCACTCCGGTCTGCGGAAGCACATTCCCTGAGACAGGTGATCCTGAGACAACCACCAGAGAAGAGAATCTCTGGTTTTCTGGTCCATTTGTATTTGAGGAGACAAATCTGCATAATCCCCATTCCACTGTTTGAGCATGCACAGTTGCAGTGGTCTGAGATGAATTCGGGCAAAAGGGACAACGTCCATTGCCGCAACCATTAATCCGATTACCTCCATGCACTGAGCTACAGAAGGCCGAGGAATGGAATGAAGAACTCGGCAAGTAGTTAAAAGCTTTGACTTCCTGACCTCTGTCAGAAATATTTTCATTTCTACCGAGTCTATTAATGTTCCCAGGAAGGGAACCCTTGTGAGCGGGGACAGAACTTTTTTCTACGTTCACCTTCCACCCGTGAGACCTTAGAAAGGCCAGAACAATGTCCGTATGAGCCTTGGCTCTGTGAAAAGACGATGCCTGTATTAAGATGTCGTCTAGGTAAGGTGCTACTGCAATGCCCCGCGGTCTTAGTACCGCTAGAAGGGACCCTAGCACCTTTGTGAAAATTCTGGGAGCGGTGGCCAACCCGAAAGGAAGGGCCACGAACTGGTAATGCGTGTCCAGAAAGGCGAACCTTAGGAACTGATGATGATCTTTGTGGATAGGAATATGTAAGTACGCATCCTTTAGATCCACGGTAGTCATATATTGACCTTCCTAGATCATCGGTAAGATTGTCCGAATGGTTTCCATTTTGAATGATGGAACTCTGAGGAATTTGTTTAGAATTTTTAGATCCAGGATTGGCCTGAAAATTCCTTCCTTTTTGGGAACTACAAACAGGTTTGAGTAAAAGCCCAGTCCTTGTTCTGCAATTGGAACTGGGTGTATCACTCCCATCTTTAGAAGATCTTCTACACAGCGTAAGAACGCCTGTTTCTTTGTCTGGTCTGAAGACAAACGAGAAATGTGGAACCTTCCCCTTGGAGGAGAGTCGTTGAATTCTAGAAGATACCCCTGAGCAACAATTTCTAATGCCCAGGGATCTGGAACATCTCTTGCCCAAGCCTGAGCAAAGAGAGAAAGTCTGCCCCCTACTAGATCCGGTCCCGGATCGGTGGGGCTACCCCTTCATGCTGTCTTGGTAGCAGCCGCAGGCTTCTTGGCCTGTTTACCCTTGTTCCAGCCCTGCAAAGGCTTCCAGGTTGCTTTGGGCTGGGAAGCGTTACCCTCTTGCTTTGCGGTTGCAGAGGTTGAAGTAGGTCCGCTCCTGAAGTTGCGAAAGGAGCGAAATATAGCCTTGTTTTTGCCTTAAACGGTCTATCTTGTGGAAGGGCATGGCCCTTTCCCCCAGTGATATCCGAAATAATTTCTTTGAACTCGGGGCCGAATAGGGTCTTTCCCTTGAAAGGAATATTTAGTCATTTTGTTTTGGACGACACGTCAGCCGACCACGATTTGAGCCAAAGCACTCTTCGCGCCATAATGGCAAAACCAGAATTTTTCGCCGCTAACTTAGCTAATTGTAAAGCGGCATCTGTAATAAAAGAATTAGCCAGCTTTTGAGCATGAATTCTATCCATGACTTCGTCATATGAAGTCTTCCTCTGGAGCGACTCCTCCAGCGCCTCAAACCAAAAAGACGCTGCAGTAGTTACAGGAATAATGCAGGCAATCGGTTGAAGAAGGAAACCTTGTTGAACAAATATTTTCTTTAGTAAACCTTCTAATTTTTTTATCCATAGGATCTTTGAAAGCGAACATTTTCTTAAAGATAGGGGGGGGGAACAAAAAGTACACCTGGTCTCTCCCACTCCCTAGTCACAATATCCGCCACCCTCTTCGGGATCGGAAACGCATCAGTGTATACAGGGACTTCTAGAAACTTGTCCATTTTACACAATTTTTCTGGGACCACCATGGGGTCACAATCATCCAGCGTAGCTAAAACCTCCTTAAGCAGTACGCGGAGGTGTTCCAGCTTAAATTTAAACGCTAAGGAATCTGATTCTGCCTGCTGAGAAACCTTTCCTGTGTCAGAAATTTCTCCCTCGGACAGTACATCCCTCACTGCCACTTCAGAGTGTTGTGAGGGTACAACGGATAAATCATCTAAAGATTCTGATTGCTCATCCTCTGTTCTTAAAACTGAGCTATCACGCTTCTTAGGAAAAACTGGCAGCTTGGATAGAAATGCCGCATGACTGCTGCTAATTGTTGTAATGTAATAGGGGCCAATGCGCTAGAGGTATTAGGCATTGCTTGCGCGGGCGTAACTGGTGTCGACACATGGGGAGAGGAAGGAGGACTATCCTCGTTACCTTCCGTTAAAGAATCATCTTGGGCTACATTTTTAAGTGTCACTGCATGGTCTTTAAAATGTTTAGATACCTTAGCACACTTTAAACACAAATGTAAAGGTGGTACCGCCATGGCTATTAAACACATAGAACAAGGTCTATCTGTAGGCGCAGACATGTTAAACAGACTTAGACAGCACTCAAATACAGTAAAATAAAATTTTTGAAAAAACGGTACTGTGCCTTTAAATAATAAAAAGCGCACACTTTTTTACTAAATCTCCAAAAATCATCCAATCTTTATGAAATTTTCACCATATGATCCTAATGCTTTGAAATGATTGCACAGTAAATTTCAAGTCAATTAACCCCTTACTTCCCAAACCGGAGCAAATTAAAGCTGGCAACCGGTTAGCAAACTACAGCACCATGCCACAGCCTCTGCTGTGGCCCTACCTTCCTTGGGGATTAGTTTTGATCGAAAATAAGCCTCTCTGAAGTCCTCAAGTAATCTCTGGACTCTTCACATGGAGCTGCATGAAGCTGTCTGTAAAATCAACTGCGCAACTGAGGCGTGAATTTCAGGCCCCCTCCCTCTTCACTCTGGAGTTGTGGGGCCTTCCCAAGCCAAAATAGGTGTCTAAATATATGCCATGCGGAATAAACCCCAAAAAGTGTTTCAAATGTAATATAAACTTGTATAAATATCAGATTTTTGTAAAAAAATAATCGATTGCCCCTTAACAGTGTCCACCAGTGTTTTGAGCCCTTTCAAATAAGCCTTCCTTCTATACTAAGTCTCAGAATATGGCTTACCTTTCCCACATGGGGATTCTTGTCAGTCTTCTAGCATTACTAAGTCTTGACTAGAAAAAATGACTGAAACATACCTTAAAGCAGTTAAGCCTGCAAACTGTTCCCCCCAACTGAAGTTTTCTGGTACTCAACAGTCCTGTGTGGGAACAGCAATGGATTTTAGTTACAACATGCTAAAATCGTTATCCTCTCAGCAGAAATCTTCATCCCTTTCTGCCACAGAGTAAATAGTACAAACCGGCACTATTTTGAAATAACAAACTTTTGATTGAAGAAATAAAAACTACAAATCTAACACCACATTCACTTTACCATCCCGTGGAGATGCTACTTGTTAGAGCGGCAAAGAGAATGACTGGGGGGGGCGGAGCCTGAGGGGGATCTATATGGACAGCTCTGCTGTGTGCTCTCTTTGCCACTTCCTGTAGGGAATGAGAATATCCCACAAGTAAGGATGAATCCGTGGACTGGATACACCATGTAAGAGATATAGAGGCAGTTTTTTTGTTTGGTGTTTGTACCTTGTTAGTATTTTTCACAGTAGTTCAATTGATTATAAACGGACTAGCAAGGTAATATGAAGGTAATACATCTATATTTGTATTAGATTTATTCTAATAAAAGGGAATTGATACATTTGTGCTGACCACTGTTTTCTGTGTCCATCTTTGACCTGCATACTCCACCAGGGACATATTATATATACATTTATATTTACATTATGAAAAATAGTAAGGCAACATGCGTTTCTTCTGCAGATTTTTTTTTCTGCACGTTTTTTTCTGCATATTTATTGATAAGTTATAATCATCAGAAATGTATTATTAATATATGCCTTTGTCTAATGTAAAAGGGTCAGTATTATGCATTTACCTGCATCCATCTTTTGAGAAAATATTATGATTTTATGATTTGCTGTAACCATAGGTCCGCGTTAACAATAGTAATAACATATACTGACATAACATAATTTATGCTTACCTGATAAATTCCTTTCTTCTGTAGTGTGATCAGTCCACGGGTCATCATTACTTGTGGGATATTAACTGCTCCCCTACAGGAAGTGCAAGAGGATTCACCCAGCAGAGTTGCTATATAGCTCCTCCCCTCTACGTCACCTCCAGTCATTCGACCAAGGACCAACGAGAAAGGAGAAGCCAAGGGTGTAGTGGTGACTGGAGTATAATTTAAAAAATATTTACCTGCCTTAAAAAACAGGGTGGGCCGTGGACTGATCACACTACAGAAGAAAGGAATTTATCAGGTAAGCATAAATTATGTTTTCTTCTGTTAAGTGTGATCAGTCCACGGGTCATCATTACTTGTGGGATACCAATACCAAAGCAAAAGTACACGGATGACGGGAGGGATAGGCAGGCTCTTTATACAGAAGGAACCACTGCCTGAAGAACCTTTCTCCCAAAAATAGCCTCCGAGGAAGCAAAAGTGTCAAATTTGTAAAATTTGGAAAAAGTATGAAGCGAAGACCAAGTTGCAGCCTTGCAAATCTGTTCAACAGAGGCCTCATTCTTAAAGGCCCAAGTGGAAGCCACAGCTCTAGTGGAATGAGCTGTAATTCTTTCAGGAGGCTGCTGTCCAGCAGTCTCATAAGCTAAACGAATTATGCTACGAAGCCAAAAAGAGAGAGAGGTAGCAGAAGCTTTTTGACCTCTCCTCTGACCAGAGTAAACGACAAACAGGGAAGACGTTTGTCGAAAATCTTTAGTTGCCTGTAAATAAAATTTAAGGGCACGAACTACATCCAGATTGTGCAAAAGACGTTCCTTCCTCGAAGAAGGATTTGGGCACAAGGATGGAACAACAATCTCCTGATTGATATTCCTGTTAGTGACTACCTTAGGTAAGAACCCAGGCTTAGTACGCAGAACTACCTTATCCGAGTGAAAAATCAAATAAGGAGAATCACAATGTAAGGCTGATAACTCAGAGACTCTTCGAGCCGAGGAAATAGCCATTAAAAATAGAACTTTCCAAGATAACAACTTTATATCAATGGAATGAAGGGGTTCAAACGGAACACCCTGTAAAACGTTAAGAACAAGGTTTAAACTCCATGGTGGAGCCACAGCTTTAAACACAGGTTTAATCCTGGCCAAAGCCTGACAAAAAGCCTGAACGTCTGGAACTTCTGACAGACGCTTGTGTAACAGAATGGACAGAGCTGAGATCTGTCCCTTTAAGGAACTAGCGGATAACCCCTTTTCTAAACCTTCTTGTAGAAAAGACAATATCCTAGGAATCCTAACCTTACTCCAAGAGTAACCTTTGGATTCGCACCAATATAGGTATTTACGCCATATTTTATGGTAAATCTTTCTGGTAACAGGCTTCCTAGCCTGTATTAAGGTATCAATAACTGACTCAGAAAAACCACGCCTTGATAAGATCAAGCGTTCAATTTCCAAGCAGTCAGCTTCAGAGAAGTTAGATTTTGATGTTTGAAAGGACCCTGAATCAGAAGGTCCTGTTTCAGAGGTAACGACCAAGGTGGACAGAATGACATGTCCACCAGATCTGTATACCAAGTCCTGCGTGGCCATGCAGGCGCTATTAGAATCACTGATGCTTTCTCCTGTTTAATTCTGGCAATCAATCGAGGAAGCATCGGGAAAGGTGGAAACACATGAGCCATCCTGAAGGTCCATGGTGCTGTCAAGGCATCTATCAGGACCGCTCCCGGATCCCTGGATCTGGACCCGTAGCGCGGAAGCTTGGCGTTCTGTCGAGACGCCATGAGATCTATCTCTGGTTTGCCCCAACGTCGAAGTATTTGGGCAAAGACCTCTGGATGAAGTTCCCACTCCCCCGGATGAAAAGTCTGACGACTTAAGAAATCCGCCTCCCAGTTCTCCACTCCCGGGATGTGGATTGCAGACAGGTGGCAAGAGTGAGACTCTGCCCAGCGAATTATCTTCGATACTTCCATCATTGCTAGGGAGCTTCTTGTCCCTCCCTGATGGTTGATATAAGCTACAGTCGTGATGTTGTCCGACTGGAACCTGATGAACCCCCGAGTTGCTAACTGGGGCCAAGCCAGAAGAGCATTGAGGACTGCTCTCAATTCCAGAATGTTTATTGGAAGAAGACTCTCCTCCTGATTCCATAGTCCCTGAGCCTTCAGAGAATTCCAGACAGCGCCCCAACCTAGTAGGCTGGCGTCTGTTGTTACAATTGACCAGTCTGGCCTGCTGAATGGCATTCCCCTGGACAGATGTGGCCGATAAAGCCACCATAGAAGAGAATTTCTGGTCTCTTGAATGGAATGAAGGACACGGCATGCACTTTGAAGTTTTGTTAACCTGTCCTCTGTCAGGTAAATCTTCATTTCTACAGAATCTATCAGAGTCCCCAGGAAGGGAACTCTTGTGAGTGGAAAGAGAGAACTTTTCTCTTCGTTCACTTTCCATACATGCGACCTTAGAAATGCCAGTACTATCTCTGTATGAGATTTGGCAGTTTGAAAGCTTGAAGCTTGTATCAGTATGTCGTCTAAGTACGGAGCTACTGAAATTCCTCGCGGTCTTAGTACCGCCAGAAGAGTGCCCAGAACCTTTGTGAAGATTCTTGGAGCCGTAGCCAGTCCGAATGGAAGAGCTACAAACTGGTAATGCCTGTCTAAAAAGGCAAACCTTAGATACCGGTAATGACTTCTGTGAATCGGTATGTGAAGGTAAGCATCCTTTAAATCCACTGTGGTCAAGTACTGACCCTCTTGGATCATGGGCAAAATTGTTCGAATAGTTTCCATCTTGAACGATGGAACTCTTAGGAATTTGTTTAGGATCTTTAAATCCAAGATTGGCCTGAAGGTTCCCTCTTTTTTGGGAACTACAAACAGATTTGAGTAAAACCCTTGTCCTTGTTCCAACCGCGGAACTGGATGGATCACTCCCATTAATAAAAGATCTTGTACGCAGCGTAGAAACGCTTCCTTCTTTGTTAGGTTTGTTGACAACCTTGACAGATGAAATCTCCCTCTTGGGGGAGAGGATTTGAAGTCCAGAAGGTATCCCTGAGATATGATCTCTAACGCCCAGGGATCCTGAACATCTCTTGCCCAAGCCTGGGCGAAGAGGGAAAGTCTGCCCCCCACTAGATCCGGTCCCGGATCGGGGGCCCTCAATTCATGCTGTCTTAGGGGCAGCAGCAGGTTTTCTGGCCTGTTTGCCCCTGTTCCAGGACTGGTTAGGTTTCCAGCCTTGTCTGTAGCGAGCAACAGCTCCTTCCTGTTTTGGTGCAGAGGAAGTTGATGCTGCTCCTGCTTTGAAATTACGAAAGGAACGAAAATTGGACTGTCTAGCCTTGGCTTTGGCCTTGTCCTGAGGCAGGGCATGACCTTTACCTCCTGTAATGTCATCAATAATCTCTTTCAAGCCGGGCCCGAATAAGGTCTGCCCTTTGAAACGAATATTAAGCAATTTAGATTTAGACGTAACATCAGCTGACCAGGATTTTAGCCACAGAGCTCTGCGTGCCTGAATGGCGAATCCTGAATTTTTAGCCGCAAGTTTAGTTAAATGTACTACGGCATCTGAAATAAATGAATTAGCTAACTTAAGGAATTTAAGTTTGTGTGTGATGTCATCTAGTGTGGATGATTGAAGTGTCTCTTCCAGAGACTCAAACCAAAATGCTGCTGCAGCCGTGACAGGCGCAATACATGCAAGAGGTTGCAATATAAACCCTTGTTGAACAAACATTTTCTTAAGGTAACCCTCTAATTTTTTATCCATTGGATCTGAAAAAGCACAGCTATCCTCCACTGGGATAGTGGTACGCTTAGCTAAAGTAGAAACTGCTCCCTCCACCTTAGGGACCATTTGCCATAAGTCCCGTGTGGCGGCGTCTATTGGAAACATTTTTCTGAATATAGGAGGGGGTGAGAAAGGCACACCGGGTCTATCCCACTCCTTAGTAACAATGTCAGTAAGTCTCTTAGGTATAGGAAAAACGTCAGTACTCGTCGGTACCGCAAAATATTTATCCAACCTACACATTTTTTCTGGGATTGCAACTGTGTTACAATCATTCAGAGCCGCTAATACCTCCCCTAGTAACACACGGAGGTTCTCAAGCTTAAATTTAAAATTTGAAATGTCTGAGTCCAGTTTATTTGGATCAGAACCGTCACCCACAGAATGAAGCTCTCCGTCTTCATGTTCTGCAAACTGTGACGCAGTATCAGACATGGCCCTTGCATTATCAGCGCACTCTGTTCTCATCCCAGAGTGATCACGTTTACCTCTTAGTTCTGGTAGTTTAGCCAAAACTTCAGTCATAACAGTAGCCATATCTTGTAATGTGATTTGTAATGGCCGCCCAGATGCACTCGGCGCTACAATATCACGCACCTCCTGAGCGGGAGATGCAGGTACTGACACGTGAGGCGAGTTAGTCGGCATAACTCTCCCCTCGTTGTTTGGTGAAATATGTTCAATTTGTACAGATTGACTATTTTTTAAAGTAGCATCAATACATTTAGTACATAAATTTCTATTGGGCTCCACTTTGGCATTAACACATATAGCACAGATATCTTCCTCTGAATCAGACATGTTTAACACACTAGCAAATAAACAGCAACTTGGAAATACTTTTCAAAGTAATTTACAAATAATATGAAAACGAACTGTGCCTTTAAGAAGCACAGAAAAATATTATAACAGATAAAATAATTAAGTTATAGCATCAATCTTTGTCAGAATATACAGTTTTAGCAAAGGATTGTTCCCCTCAGCAAATGATAACTAACCCAGGCAGCAGAAAAAAAATACACAAATAAACGTTTTTTATATCACAGTCAATACAATCAGCACAGCTCTGCTGTATGATTACTTCCCTCAAAAAAGACTCTTGAGATCCCTGAACTCTGTAGAGATGAACCGGATCATGCAGGAAGAAAATGAACCTCTGACTGAGTTTTTCTGATGCATAGTGAAAGCACCAAAATGGCCCCTCCCCCACACACATAACAGTGAGAGGGATCAGTGAACTGCTCTAATTTAAATCAAAACTATTGCCAAGTGGAAAAAAAGTGCCCAAAACATTTTTTCACCCAGTACCTCAGAGAAAAAAACGTTTTTACATGCCAGCAAAAAAACATTTTACCTCAATAATTAATTGTCATTTAAAACCTATTGCAAGTCCCTGCAAAATAGGTTAAGTCTATGTATACAGTTTAAAAGCCAGAGAAGTACCATTTCCCAGAAAACTGAAGTGTAAAATATACATACATGACAGCCTGATATCAGCTACATCTACTGCATTCAAGGCTGAGTTTACATTATAACGGTATGGCAGGATTTTCTCATCAATTCCATGTCAGAAAATAATAAACTGCTACATACCTCTTTGCAGATTAATCTGCCTGCTGTCCCCTGATCTGAAGTTTACCTCACTCCTCAGATGGCCGAGAAACAGCAATATGATCTTAACTACTCCGGCTAAAATCATAGAAAAACTCAGGTAGATTCTTCTTCAAATTCTACCAGAGAAGGAATAACACACTCCGGTGCTATTATAAAATAACAAACTTTTGATTGCAGATATAAAAACTAAATATATCACCATAGTCCTCTCACACATCCTATCTAGTCGTTGGGTGCAAGAGAATGACTGGAGGTGACATAGAGGGGAGGAGCTATATAGCAACTCTGCTGGGTGAATCCTCTTGCACTTCCTGTAGGGGAGCAGTTAATATCCCACAAGTAATGATGACCCGTGGACTGATCACACTTAACAGAAGAAATACATGTTAAATTATTTTGCAACAAGCATTTAGTTTTGTTGAGTAATGTAAATTCACAGCCAATGATCTATGTATCAAAATTTGGCTCTCACATATGTATAGATGTAATTCAGCACAGAACATACAGGTGAGCTGGTGAGGTCACTACCACATGATTGTTTTTAGCCAATTGAAGGGTATGTTTTAGTATATAAGGCAGAGCCACAGGTATAACCTATGCCACAATTACGGCACAATGCCTAAACGCGTCAGCAGGTAAAGGAGTACCCACCAGCAACTCCTGCTTCCTTTTCGTTTGTCACGTTTTAATGTATGTTCTAAGTTGTGGAATAAAGAGACTTTGATCAACGGTGCTCCTGTATCTCGTCAATGCTTTTTCACACTACAAATTTCCCAGTGAGCACAAATCGTGAAGTCTGTATCCAGTGTTGATTCGACACAAGCCACAGATCTGGTCGTTTGATTGGAACACCAAGTGTAAGTCACGCCCCCTTCAGAGAGTCGCTACACGGAGCTGAGAAGGTCACATGCTTACAACAGTTGGAGAAAGCCTTGCTGAAGGAGGGGAAAGGACTGCCCACAGGGTAGTTAGTCACCGCACAGTGGTTTTCCAGACTCGCGGAGCAGCTCCCTTAAGAGCAGCATTGGAATGCTTCCACAGTAAGTCCACTGTTTCCTCTGAACGGCAGAGCTGTGTTCTGTTAACCATTTCTCATATGCACTCACAAGGATTACCTCTGTACAAATAGGGGGTGACTCAAAGCTGCCATAGATTACATCAGTGACCCTTGACACTCACCCCTTGTGCTGCAACTCCATACACATTTGATTCAGACTAATATAGTGTAAACAATACTATACTATATATGTGTCATTCACAATAAATTGATCAGACAGCAAATAGATATGCCTATCCAATATTCACATAAAGATGACATATAAAAGTTGACATTTGTAGTAGCACATTCAAGTACAGGCCTTCCGAAACCTCTGAGCTGCCCGGCAAGCTCCCCACTGATGAGCAGGATCTCTTCCTAATAGATGTGTTGGGGGAGATCTGTATTGGGAAGATGACACCTCACCAACACCTTGGATAAGAGTGGATGTGAAAGAGCTTGTAGCTTAATACAAACTCAAAGAACAGGAGTAAGCTGCCAAAATTAATAAAACAATATTATATTGTTTTTAACTTTAATAACTCTGCAGCGCCTGGGGAAAAACAGAATTTATGCTTACCTGATAAATTACTTTCTCTTGTGGTGTATCCAGTCCACGGATTCATCCTTTACTTGTGGGATATTCTCATTCCCTACAGGAAGTGGCAAAGAGAGCACACAGCAGAGCTGTCCATATAGCTCCCACTCTAGCTCCACCCCCCAGTCATTCGACCAAAGGTTAGGAAGAAAAAGGAGAAACCATAGGGTGCAGTGGTGACTGTAGTTTAAAGAAAAATTTTTTACCTGACTCAATTGCCAGGGCGGGCCGTGGACTGGATACACCACAAGAGAAAGTAATTTATCAGGTAAGCATAAATTCTGTTTTCTCTTGTAAGGTGTATCCAGTCTACGGATTCATCCTTTACTTGTGGGATACCAATACCAAAGCTTTAGGACACGGATGAAGGGAGGGAACAAGACAGGTATCTTAAACGGAAGGCACCACTGCTTGCAAAACCTTTCTCCCAAAAATAGCCTCCGAAGAAGCAAAAAGTATTGAATTTGTAAAATTTTGAAAAAGTATGCAGTGAAGACCAAGTCGCTGCCTTACAAATCTGTTCAACAGAGGCTTCATTTTTAAAAGCCCATGTGGAAGCCACTGCTCTGGTAGAATGAGCAGTAATAGTTTCAGGAGGCTGCTGGCCAGCAGTCTCATAGGCCAAACGGATGATGCTTTTCAGCCAAAAGGAAAGAGAGGTAGCAGTCACTTTCTGACCTCTCCTCTTACCAGAATAGATAACAAACAGGGAAGATGTTTTTCTGAAATCCTTAGTTGCTTGTAAATAGAACTTTAAAGCACGAACTACATCAAGATTGTGTAACAGACATTCCTTCTTCGAAGAAGGATTAGGACACAAAGAAGGAACAACTATTTCCTGGTTAATATTCTTTAGGAAGAAAACCAGGTTTGGTACGCAAAACTACCTTATCTGCGTGGAACACCAGGTAAGGTGAATCATACTGTAAGGCAGATAATTCTGAGACTCTCCGAGCAGAAGAGATAGCTACCAAAAACAAAACTTTCCAAGATAACAACTTAATATCTATGGAATGTAAAGGTTCAAACTGAACCCCTTGAAGAACTGAAAGAACTAGATTTAGACTCCATGGCGGAGCCACGGGTTTATAAACAGGCTTGATTCTGACTAAAGCCTGAGTAAACGCTTGAACGTCTGGTACCTCTGCCAGACGCTTGTTTAAAAGGATAGACAGAGCAGATATCTGTCCTTTTAAGGAACTAGCTGACAATCCTTTCTCCAATCCTTCTTGGAGGAAAGACAATATCCTGGGAATCCTAATCTTACTCCATGAGTAACCCTTGGATTCACACCAACAAAGATATTTCCGCCATATCTTATGGTAGATTTTCCTGGTGACAGGCTTTCTAGCCTGAATCAGAGTATCTATAACTGACTCAGAGAAACCACGCTTTGATAGAATTAAGCGTTCAATCTCCAAGCAGTCAGACGCAGAGAAATTAGATTTGGATGCTTGAACGGACCCTGTATTAGAAGATCCTGCCTCATTGGCAGTGTCCATGGTGGGACAGATGACATGTCCACTAGGTCTGCATACCAAGTCCTGCGTGGCCATGCAGGCGCTATCAGAATCACCGAAGCCTTCTCCTGCTTGATTCTGGCGACCAGACGAGGGAGAAGAGGAAACGGTGGAAAGACATAAGCCAGATTGAAGGACCAAGGCGCTGCTAGAGCATCTATCAATACCGCCTTGGGATCCCGGGACCTGGACCCGTAGAGAGGAAGTTTGGTGTTCTGACGGGACGCCATCAGATCCAACTCTGGAGTGCCCCATAGCTAAGTCAGCTGGCCAAATACCTCCGGTTGGAATTCCCACTCCCCCGGGTGAAAAGTCTGACGACTTAGAAAATCCGCCTCCCAGTTGTCTACTCCTGGGATGTGAATTGCTGAGAGATGGCAGGAGTGATCCTCCGCCCACCTGATTATTTTGGTTACTTCCGTCATCGCTAGGGAACTCTTTGTTCCCCCCTGATGATTGACGTAAGCTACAGTCGTGATGTTGTCCGACTGAAAACTGATGAATTTGGCCGCAGCTAGTTGAGGCCATGCCTGAAGAGCGTTGAATATCGCCCTCAGTTCCAAAATGTTTATCGGGAGAAGAGTTTCTTCCCGAGACCATAAGCCCTGAGCTTTCAGGGAGTCCCAGACCGCACCCCAGCCTAACAGACTGGCGTCGGTCGTTACAATGATCCACTCTGGCCTGCGGAAACGTATTCCCTGAGACAGGTGATCCTGAGACAACCACCAGAGAAGAGAATCTCTGGTCTCCTGGTCCAACTGAATTTGAGGAGACAAATCTGCATAATCCCCATTCCACTGTTTGAGCATGCATAGTTGCAGTGGTCTGAGGTGTATCCGAGCAAAAGGGACTATGTCCATTGCTGCTACCATTAATCCGATTGTCTCCATGCACTGAGCTACAGATGGCCGGGGAATGGAATGAAGAACTCGGCAAGTAGTTAAGAGTTTTAATTTTCTGACCTCCGTCAGAAATATTTTCATTTCTACCGAGTCTATTAGAGTCCCTAGGAAAGGAACCCTTGTGAGAGGGGAAAGAGAACTCTTTTTGATGTTCACCTTCCACCCATGAGACCTCAGAAAGGCCAATACAATCTCCGTGTGAGACTTGGCTCTTTGGAAAGACGGCGCCTGAATTAAGATGTCGTCTAGGTAAGGCGCTACTGCTATGCCTCGCGGTCTTAGAACCGCCAGGAGGGACCCTAGCACCTTTGTGAAAATTCTGGGAGCAGTGGCTAAGCCGAAGAGAAGAGCCACAAACTGGTAATGCTTGTCCAGAAAAGCGAACCTGAGAAACTGGTGATGATCATTGTGGATAGGAATGTGTAGGTATGCATCCTTTAGATCCACGGTAGTCATATATTCACCTTCCTGGATCATTGGTAAGATTGTCCGAATGGTCTCCATTTTGAATGATGGGACTCTGAGGAATTTTTAGATCCAGGATGGTTCTGAAAGTTCCCTCTTTTTTTGGGAACCACAAACAGGTTTGAGTAAAAACCCAACCCTTGTTCCGCAATTGGAACTGGGTGGATCACTCCCATTGTATGTAGATCTTCTACACAGCGTAAGAACGCCTCTTTCTTTGTCTGATCTGTAGACAGACCCCGAGAGAGACCCTAATGCTTAGAGCCGGCAAAGAGAATGACTGGGGGGTGGAGCTAGAGGGGGAGCTATATGGACAGCTCTGCTGTGTGCTCTCTTTGCCACTTCCTGTAGGGAAGGAGAATATCCCACAAGTAAAGGATGAATCCGTGGACTGGATACACCTTACAAGAGAAAAAAGAAATAGGAATGACTGTCAGATTTATTTATTTATTTATCAACCTTTTTTAGCTTTTATATGCTGATAATTATTTAGAGGTTTAGCTCACCAGAACCTCTCTTTTTTGCATTGTTTCAGTTTTATGGCCCCACAAACTAAAAGTCATAATTTATGTTTTCCTTCTTAATATGGGAAGAGTCCACAGCTGCATTCCTTACTTGTGGGAAACATATACCCAAGCTCTAGAGTACACAGAATGCTAACGGGAGGAAAAAAACAAAAAAAAGAGAGGCGGACCCTAATCTGAGGGCACCACAGCCTGCAAAACCTTTTCTCCCAAAGGCTGCTTCAGCAGAAGCAAAAAAACATCAAACTTGTAAAATTTGGAAAAAGTTTGTAAGGAGGACCAGGTATCCTGTGACGAAAGGCAAAGAATGGCTGGGTTTATGAGGAAGTGGGGGGGGGTATTTAAGCCTTTGGCTGGTGTGTCTTTGCCTCCTCCTGGTGGCC